>NC_071284.1:7322500-7452500 GCF_001660625.3 Ictalurus punctatus
CTTACTGAAGACAAAACTGATATAGAAAGACCCACAAACAAGCAGCAACTGAAGGTGGCTGTAGTAAAGGCCTGGCAAAGGGAAGAAACTCATCGTTTGATGATGTCCGTGGGCTACAGATTTCAGGCAGTCATTGACTGCAAAGGATTTGTAGGATATTTATTATTATGTTAGTTTGCCTAATTACTTTTGAGCTTACAATCTGCCAACAATAGGCAAACTATTTTCTTTTACGCCACTCAGAAGTAGGTGCAACATCTATGTTAAATAAATGGCCAATTCCTGTGTAGTAAGTATATAGGTACTGTCAAATTCAGAAAGACTTTTTTTCCAAATGTAACTAACCTTAAATGTTCACTGCACTAGCCAAAACTGCAGTTATTTATATTTCTATAATAAATACTACTGTGATTTATGAGTAAATGTGCAGAACATCAATAGCATTGATGCTATAGCATGTGGAACATTATAGGTTCCACAATATGAAATAGACAGAAGGACAGCAGGTACAAATGGGTTATTGTTGAGCAAAAATCTGATAGCTAGTTGATTTTAGCCTCATTTAATATAACTACCAGTATATATAACTGTCTGATGTGTTAAAAAAGAGAAATGTACACATATGTAGTACAGTAAAAGATTTTCTACATGTTATATTTGAAGAACAAATGAAGTGTGAAGTGATGAATAGTTTTTGCACTAACCTCTCCCATCAAATCCTACAGAATGGGCTTATAACAGATAACAGTCTGAACCAGCATGGCTACTGATGATGACATTAAAGAGTCCATCCATTGTCTTTTTCTCAATACTGTAAGGTTATGGTTTAGGGTTAGGTCTATGGTTAGGGTTAATTATCTGTAAAAACACAGGTAGTTAGGTTTGCAAAGGCTTCAGCTCAGAAATCAGTACAGCACTGAAGTGCAGTTACCCTAACAGGTCAAAAACTACTAGACTAAACATTATGTAAATATGTAAAATAACATTACATTAATAACATTATGTAAAAATTAAGCTATTCATCACAAACTTGCAATAATGTGCATTTAATTGACATGTGCATTTTTTATTAATATAAAATGTTAATTAATACATTTATAAATTTATATTTATATATAAATGTATATATATTTATATTTATAACTGTATCATGTAAATTAAATACACATTATTGCAAGTTTTAGGACAAAGTGATGAATAGTTTGATTTTTCTAACAGAATTCTGGCTGCATTTTATATTCTTTTGGTGTCCAGAAAAATCTTTTAAAAAAATAAAAAATAAATAAATAAATAATTGTCATGACTGAGAAAATAAAAAGAAGAAGACAGTACAGTAAAATGTTTTATTTTGTCAGCTGATGAATTGAAAGCAATTGTGGTGTATTAAATACACCAGTCACTTCAAAACTGTTTTACTAAAGGCTCTAAGCACTTGGGAACCAAAATGCCTTTACACATCATACAATTATTGAACAATGTAAAATGCTAAATCTTCATCCGGTGAAAGGCAGGATAAATGTACCTCAGGGTGTTGAATTGTAATGAGCCACATGGCTTAACTTAAGTTGCTTTTCGCTCTTTTAGGAACAAAAAGCACCAGTTAAAGAGCAAGAGGTGAAAAAAGGTGGGTGATTATACACATGACAGCTGACTATTAGTCAGTACATTATACTGTATATAAATCATTATGTGGCATTGAGTGAGTTTAAGTGAATATATGTACGTACAGTATAATCTGATCATTTGGCAGCTGTTAGATTATTAAGTGGTGATATAAACATTACAGTATGATATCTTAGTTCGAATTAACGTAACTATCAAATTTTGAGAAATGCAAGACATCTGGATTTTAGTCTAATAATAAGGTTGGAGAAAAGCAATAGGCACCATATACTTAATTGAACACTACACCAGTGAATTGCTCACAGTGCAACATATTAACTGTACAGGTGCACACAGGCCTGCAATGCATATTACCCGGGCCTGGGACAATCCATTAAAACCACGGAAACACACACATAAGCTGTGAAATGTAAACAGGGCTGAGAGAGCTTCCCAGGTTATCTCCGTGATGGTGGGGCTGAATGCATACATCCTAGAGTTAAAATGTAATAATAAATCGTATTATTGACTCATTACTCCAGTTTCCTTCCCCAGTCCAAAGACATGCATGGTAGGCTGATTGGCATGTCTAAAGTGTCCGTAGTGTATGTATGGGTGTGTGAGTGTGTATGTGATTGTGCGCTGCGATGGACTGGCACCCTGTCCAGGGTGTACCCCGCCTCGTGCCCGATGCTCCCTGGATAGGCTCCAGGTTCCCCCGCGACCCTGAAAAGGATTAAGCAGTATAGAAGATGGATGGATGGATGGATGGATGGATGGATGGATGGATGGATGGATGGATGGATGGATGGATTATTGACTCATATAGAGCCAGAGTTTTAGTATTATCGTATTAATTCATTTAATAAAAGTGAGATGTTATAATGTTTGTAATCATTTTTAATTTTACATTTTAAAAAGCTATTGGTGTGTTGTTTTGTTTTTTTTTCATTTACTTGAATAGCAGCCAATCCTGCTAAGCCAAAAGAAGATGAAGTCTCAGAAGAAAACAGGTGTGTGTGTGTGTGTGTGTGCGTGTGCATGTGTACGTGTGTGGGTGTGTGGGTGTGTGCATGTGTATGTGCCACTTCTGACTGCCCACATCCCGTCCACCCTACCAAAATCTCTCTCTCTCTCTCTCTCTCTCTCTCTCTCTCTCTCTCTCTCTCTCTCTCTCTCTCTCTCTCTCTGCAGGACTCAGGGTGGTGTATTGGCCTGGATCTCTCAGGGTTTGACCAGTGCCCTCCCCCAGCCTGCAGCAGACAGTGATGCCAGGGTACAATGACAGCACTGAAGTCCCATGTGCTTGACAAAACTATCCATTAAATTTACATGTCCTTCTCATTTCTAACTGAGCAACCATTCTCTCTCTCTCTCTCTCTCTCTCTCTCTCTCTCTCTCTCTCTCTCTTTCTCTCTCTCTCTCTCTCTCTCTTTCTCTCTTACATTTCTTAGCAACAGGAGGAAGACTGCAATAGGTACAATTTACATTACTATTTCATTACTATCTAATTCTGTGTGTGTGTGACAGAGAGAGAGAGAGAGAGAGAGAGAGAGAGAGAGAGAGAGAGAGAGAGGTATGGCATTTGATTATCTGCATATTTGATTTACTCTATCATATGTTTGTATTATATGTCATCATGGATTGCAGTAAAGTGAATGAAGAGTGAGTAGATCTGGCTCAACATTTATACTTACTTAGCAGGTGTATACTGTGCAGAAGTCAAAGGAATGGTTAAGGGGGAAATCAAATTTAAGTAATCTAACCCTCACCTCCAATGTGCTTGGCCAAAACATGTTAGGTGTGGAGCATACTGGAGCGGTAAGGCTAATATACTGTAGTTAAAAAGTAATAAAGGCTTATGATCACCAGTTTGCATTATATAAACTGTAAGTTAAAGCCTCAGCCAGGCAAGTGTGGCTTTCTTTCATGAAAACAGTGAAACGGTGAACTAGGCCTGCATGCATGCAGATTCAAGTAGAAATCGAGTGATTGGTGACAAATTGGCAAAATGGCTGCCACTAAAGTTTTCAGCTCTGCTGAAATTTTGCATAAATTTGATTTTACCCATAGATCATTCTTTGAAAATGCTTTTTATAGAGCACACAGTTTATTCATTGAATTGGTACACACAACAACACAATCCAGACAGAATCATACAGGACAAGGACAAATAGTATACTCTAAAACATAGTATAGAGAGCTGGATAGGTCAATGGCTAGTAGCAATATATGAATTTTAGGTGCAATACATCATAGTCCAGCTGTTTAACAAGCTGTTTTTAATCCGAGACATTAGGAAAAATGTCTTTACATGACAGGTGTTGTTTGTGATTTAGCATAATGGCCATGGAACAGGTGTGAAAAATACTTGAGTAATTGTACTTCATTACTGTACTAGTGATAGTATTATTTTGGTGCATTTATAGTTTACTTAACTATTATTGAAATTGGATCCTTATATTCTTACAAAATAACAATTTCAAGAAAAAAAAAATGGCTATCCAGCATCAAAATCTATCTAATGTTGGTTATTGACAGGATATTTTACTTCTTATTCATTCATTAGCCAATTACTTGGCATAACTTAGACTGGATGATGTTTTGAGACATAGTGACATAGTTGCTTGAAACAGTTTTAGATAAAAGATATTATGCTAAAAGTTACCTTTCACATGAAAATGTGACTTTTTATTATTTGAGTTTATTGTATTATTATTTACTTTCACTTGAGTACATTTAAAAGTAGCACTCTATACTTTCATTTAAGTATGATTTCACTACATTTCCCACCCCTTATAGCCAATCAGTCAAATAATATCAGATTAAATCTCTGCTCGTCAAGGGCCCCCTAATCACCAGGGTCCCTGGGAAAGTACATAATAGGCCTGGTTGGTAAGCCATCCCTGAGATTACTTATAGACGGCACTGTAACGGCATCCAAGTTATTAATATCTCAGTAAACATGTTATTGTACATTAGAAGAATGTTCTCGGTAGGGGTGTTGTGTTTGCATTATTCAGTGTTTGCAACAGACTGTATTTTAATAGATAACATGTATTTAACTGATCTACGTAAACCCACCCACACCTCAGGGCAAAAACACACTGAATCAGCATGGTGTTCTGAATGTTCCCAATAAATCATACTCATATTAAATGATATATTAGCCAGAAATGCAGCATTGCCTTTTGCTGAACTTCCCTTGCTCTTGAAACTTCAAGGGTCATAGCATCTCTGGGGTAATAGCCACTTCAGCTAGACACCAAAGGGTGCTATGCTGGAGAGTGTTGTAATTCCAAAGCACAGCAGCATTTATTGACAATTTCAGGGTACTTACAGTCTGTTTCATTTTCAGGGAAACTGAAAGCTACCCTGTTTACCCGATTACACACAGCACAGCTGTGAGATATACATGAGAGAAAAAATGCATTTTTCTTTCATCCTTTCAAATCCAGATGAAAAAGTAACAAACACTAACAAATAGCACAACATAATAGGCTACTCTTGAAGGCATACAAACCTCAATTTCCAAAAGTAGCTAACTCAGTGGTAGTAAAGAACATTTGTCATTTGCCATCTGTATTTGTCATACAGATGTCATTTGTAGAGAGTAGCTAATAAATCCCTGTGCCCGTGAGAAAAGCTTGTGCCACACCATTTTTAGCAGAGTCTGCCTTAAAGGCTTATTTACCCCAAACTCAATTCTTCATACACATTTAAAAAAAAAAAAAATAGCACATGCATTTTTGAATACCTGTGAAAGATCAACACTCTCATACTTTTATGGTGTATCATTCACAGTAGCGCTTCAAACATAAAAAATACATATTGTCTTTCACAGGTATTCAAAATTGCATGTGCTATTTTTTAAAATGTGTATGAAGAATTGAGTCTTTATATGAAAGGTAGCTATGCCAAAAAAGTGTTTTTTTCTGTATGTAGTTACATCGTATTTGGTATGAACAGGCCTTAAGACACAGGATCTAGGGCTATAGGGTTTATGTAGATTTATATATAGGCCTATAGTGGTTTCTCCCTTTATGGCACGTCTGGTAAATAAACCCTGAGCTGAATCCCAAGCTGGCCCCCTTACTGGATATATTATGTACTACATAAGATATAAACACCCTTTTTATTCTGTAGTCCACATATACAGAAAGGATGGACTCGTTTCATATTCATACCCAGTGTTGTTGTTTTTTACTAGACCATTTTTACTACACCTTTAATCTGTGCTTCAACTCTGCCTCAACTCTGGGAATATAACCAAATATAAATAAATGTCTGAAAATTCGGCTCCCTGCTGTTGCCTTCACTATACAAGATACCAACAAATTGCCTGCACCTTTTGGTTGAATAGGCAAGGCCTAAAATTCGCTCAGGTACTGTGGCACAAGACCATTCATTGCTTTATAGGTCAATAGTAGTAGTTTCTAATCAATGTGAAATTTGATTGGGAGCCAGTGCAGTGTGGATAAGATAGGGGTAATGTAGTCATATCTTCTGACTAGGTAATATGAACAGATAATATGTTCTAAACAAATACAAATACAGATACGAATAGGAGGTGCACGATTTTATTAGGACCTTTTGATACTAGAGGTGTGTATCAAGGCTCGAGTGAGTGGTCAGATATGACGATATCAGGACAAAAAAAAAGGACACATTTACAGTGTTTGTTCATTCTTAGTGACAACCTGGTCAAGGCTGTGATAGTTTAAATTAGGCTACTAATTAATATATAGAAAATATCACAGACATGTACAAGCATAAATAATGACTGCATGAAAACATTTTCCCCGAGTTTTCCAGTGTAGGGTACTTTTTTCTGGTTTAGGCCATGCCCACAGCAGTTTTAAATCTGAATACAAATACAGATACAGATATTTGGAGCATTAACTAGATACAGATACAGATAGTGGCATTGCGTTCCCCCCTAGTAATTTCAATACAATCCTCACTGACAATTAACACAAATTGCTGGAATCATTCAGTCATGGACAAGAACTGGAAATTACTTGTGTAACTGTTTTTTATTGTTGTTGTTGTTGTTGTTGTTGTTTTTGGTATCTTACTGAAGTATTATAAAATTTGAATGGTTGTAAATAAATCAAATACATTTCCAAGAGAAAGTAACATACGTTTTAAAATTTCAGCTAGTTAAATTGGCTAGATTGTTAAGATTGGTAAATTGGCTTGTTAAATTAGCTAGATAGTTGAGTTTTGCAATTTAGCTTGATAAATTAGCAAGCTAGTAATGTTTTGTTTTTGTTGTTAATGTGCTAATGTGTAATTAGACATTAGCTAACCAGCAAGCCAAAGTATATGGTTGTCTGCGTTGTGGTCAGCTCTATTCATCAGTTAGAAATATTTACTTTTTTACTCTTAAATATTTGAGTATGTTTAAATGTCGATTTTTACTTTTTTACTGTCAGTCAAGTTGATTTTTCCCTCCATACTTCTACTTTTAAGTAAGATTCTGTACTTGTGCTTTTGCTTCACTATAGTTTCTCAGTACTTTGTCCACCACTGATTATTACAGAAAAAAACTATGGTTTTATATAAAAGCTGTAATCCTATGTAGTTAATGCTTTATATAAACTCCTGCTTGTAGAACACACTCAGCTTTGCTCCTGTCTGCTGCTGCCTCATAGTGTTTACTCAGAACAGTGCACCTCCCTGCACACACACACACACACACACACACACACACACACACACACACACACACCCTGCTTTCAGACCCAATGAGTTTACCAAGTGATTTTCCACCTTCTCAGGACAGGGGTGATAAACTGGATTGTGCAGGGATTAGGCAAAGTGGTTCCACAACCTGATGACAAGCAGAAACAGCAGACAGAATCCCAGGAGGTGACTGAGGTATGCTGACACACACACACACACACGCACACAACAGTAATTTCATCACCTAACATTACAATATGTAGCATATAGTACTGTGCAACAGCCACTATATTAATCATACAACCCAATATCATAACATACTAAAATCAGATTTACTACATGGACACTATGCTCTGAATCGGATTGGTTGGAAGGTAATTAACAGATTTTAAAAACATGCAATGAGTCTGGTGAGGAAAGGACTGTTTTTAGCTGCTATATATTGTATGTCATGACAGGAACTAACTTTTTTCGGACATTCTACAACATTCAGTGTAACTAGAAAATGTTTTGTTTTTTTTTAAAGCATGACTATTCATTCATTAATCAATTAAAAATTGCAATCACCAGCAATTTGCTGGGGTATAAGAGGAATAAAACACATCAGGATGTGCTGTTATTGGAAAATAATCAACTTTGGGTTGGGAACATTAACTCGCCTTGCTGATTATTTTCTTATAACAGCACGCAATTTTCATACCATAAGGAATAATGGCTTCCTTTCTTACAAACTAAATATTATGTTCTGTATATATCATTATGTACAAGTACGTTTGTTTTGCACCTCCGGGTTGGGGGTTCGAATCCCATCTTCTCCCTGTGTGCGGTGAGCTTGCATGTTCTCCTTCTGCTTCAGGGGTCTCCTCCGGGTACTCTGGTTTCCTCCCTCAGTCCAAAGACATGCGTTGTAGGCTGATTGGAATTTCCAAATTGTCTGTAGTGTGTGGATGTGTGTGCAGTTGTGCCCTGTAATGGGTTGGCAGCCCATCGAGGGTGTCCACCAACTTGTGCTCTGAGTTTCCTGGGATAGGCTCCAGGCTCCCCCACGACCCTGTGTAGGATAAGCGGTATGGAAAGTGGATAGATAGACAGATAAAAAGGATGGCCAGAGTAGACATTCATCATCACCCATTATATTCAACTATCACCAAGTGAATGCTATTATCTTCATTTCTTTTTTGAAATGTTGATGAGGGTTTTTTTGCTTTTAATGGAATTTTTCCTCAGGTTCCAAAAGTGGTGCCAGAAGTAAAGGTGGTGCACACTGTAAGTAGATCACCCAAGACACTGTAACTGCTACAAGCTAAAATCCCACAGTGCACTGCTCCTAGAGATCTACTGCAAAAAAAAAAAAAAAAAGAATTTGCATACTTTTAAAACAAATCCTAATCTACATTTACATGTAAATTCAAATATTATATATATAAACATAAATATTAAATCTGAATATTTCATTTAGATATTACATCTTATACAAATATTACATCTTATATTACATATAAATATAAATATTAAATCTAAACCCTAAATGTAAATGTTAAATATTAACTGCAAAATTTTAAATGTATATCTTTTAATAAGTCTCCAATTACCTACATTTAACATTTACATGTATCTTTCATATTTTCATTTAACATTTAGGTTTAAATAAAAGCATGATTTTTTTTATTTATCATTATGTTTAGCAAAACTAAATGTGTCATTTTATACAAATCACTATCTAAATGTATCAGAATGGATGGTGAGCGTAGGTGTCCATATGTAAATGAAACATAAAAGTTATGGAAGTTGTTTACTGGTAAAGATTATTCAGTGCTATGTGAATATTTTGCTTTTCTCCCACATGTGCAGGAGATTAAAGTGGTTAAAGTGGGTGAGTGTATAAAATAGAAGTAGCCTTTTCATTTAGTTTACAGAAATACATATTTGTGTGGCCCTTTAACAGATATGTGTGTGTGTGTGTGTGTGTGTGTGTGTGTGTGTGTGTGTGTGTGTGTGTGTGTGTGTGTGTGTGTGTGTGTGTGTATTTTATGTTTTATATCCATTTAGAGCCTGAGCCTGAGCCTCCACCTCAAGTCCCTGTGGTGGAGGTGGTTTCTGATGCAGAGCCTGAAGGAGACAAGCCGTTAACTCCCAGGTATTCCACTTATTTTATTAAAATTTTAAAGCATTTTAGTTTAGTCTGTGCTTGTTTCTCAAACTCTGACTTTTATCTTTGTTGCCTTGTCAGGGTGATGGAGTGGATAAAGCATGGTTTGGAGAAGGTTGTTCCACAGCCGGGACACTCTCCATCTATTACAGACACTTCAGATAAAAAAGAACCTGCTACTAATACTGCACCTCCAAAGGGTAGAAAATATTCTCTATTGTCTTGATTCTTTATTTATTTAAAGGTTGTCTCTTTTGTTTCTAAAAATGAATGAACTATGCTCTGGATAGGTATCTGTTACATAAAGTCATTGTAAAAATCTCATATTTTTCTTTCTATGTTTAGCACCTGATCAATCAGCAGCTGAGGATGCAACCAAGGGAACAAAGTTGGTCCACTTATACATTTACTCATGGGCAGATTGGACAGTTTTCCCATTTCATTGTGTCATTTTTTTTATCACACCGGTTTTTAAAAAATGGCATCAGCCTGGTTAATAAAACCATTTGGCTGATTTTGATTAAAATTATTTCTATAGTTTTTTGTTATTGCTGTTGTTGTTATTGATGTTGTTGTTGTTTTTGTTTTTGCTCATCCATTACAGTTTTGACTGATTTGTCATGAAGTAGGAAGGTTTAAAACCCTTATTGGACTTGAAACTGACAACCTTGGCATGTTTTTATAGAACACGGCCTCCAATTTGAGAATTAACTGTTTATTTGTTTTGTTTCCATGGCAACCCAGTGTGGAGGAGGAATCCAAGTAAGTGGATTATTGTATACTGTTTCTGTTCTGCCAAGATCCCAAACTATTTAAATGCATATTAAATTGAAACTGCTAACTGTGAAGAAAATAAAACCGAAATGCTCCACTGCTGAACTGAATAAATGTTTTTCATCCTTTCCAGCAAATGCACTTGAGTTGCAAATAGCTAATATTTGCAGTTGCTTCTGCTGTAGTGTCCTTGTTATGGCATGATAAGAACACTTGTTTAGTTTACTATTGGCTTGTACTTTGCAGATTACAGAATGCAAGCTCAGGACTACCCATAAATTAATATGATTTTCTTTCATTTTTAAGCGTGGTTAGCTGGATTGCGCAGGGACTCGGTCGCATTATGCCACAGCCTGTTCTGAAGCCAAAAGAGGTATGATATCATAGCTGCTACATCAGCATTCAAAAATATGTTTAGGTATTGTAAATCATATTCTGTAAGAATTAAATGTTTTTCTCTCATTTCTAATTCAACAAAACTTTAGAGTTAAAGGTAGTTCAAAGAAGTTTGAAGATACTCTTGATATTTTTCTACCAGGTGGTAAACTGTCTCAGAGCGGTAGAATTGTAAAAAGGGATGGAGTTAGAATTAATATTTTTATCAAGAAATGCAATTAGATGTGAGGCTCGAACATTCAGTCACATCGGCACATCTCAATCCTATTAAACACAGAGTAAGCATTGGCATAATGCCATACACTGGCTTGCATAAGTAATCACCCCCTTGAACTTTGAAACATTTTGTCGTGTTACAGCCTGGAACTGAAATGGATGTAATTGGGATTATATGTCATGAATCTACTCAAACTATCCCTTACTAGTACAACCACAATTCTAGCTAGAGAAGGCCATCCACCAAAAGGTCAGTAACTGAGTAAAGAGGGGGATCATTCAGAAAAGTAATCAAAAGCTAAGGGTAAATCTCAACATGATGCTACCCCCACCACGCTTTACTCTGGGGATGGTGTTCACAGGATGATAAACATTGCTGAGTTTTCTGCCAAAGAGAGCGTTTTGTGATAAGGCCAAAAAGTTACATTTTTGGTCTCATCAGACCAACAAACCTTTTCCCATATATTTGCTTAGTCTCCAATATGTCTTTTGCCAAACTCCAAATGACATTTCATATGATTTGTCTTCTTCCTTAAATCCCAGCTTTGGGCATAGCTTTGGTCTATTGCATATCGGTTGTGTCTTCATCAGTGAATGTTTATGGACGTCCACTTCTCGGTTGGACCGCAACACTTTCAGTCTTTTTGAATTTGTTAATAAGTTTGGCAACAGTGTTGTGTGATGTGCTTGCATTGTTTCCTGTTAAAGTCCATCACAACCTTACCAAGCCAGCCATGAGAATGATTTCAATAAGGACTCCAGTGGCAACCTGTGAAGCTCTGGTGAACTCCATGCCCAAGAGGGTTAAGGCAGTGCTGGAAAATAATGGTGGCCACACAAAATATTGACACTGTGGGCAATTTGGACATTTTCACTTAGGGGTGTACTCACTTTTGTTGCCAGCGGTTTAGACATTAATGGCTGTGTGTTGAGTTATTTTGAGGGGACTGCAAATTTACACTGTTCTACAAGCTGTACACTCACTACTTTACATTGTAGCAAAGTATAATTTCTTCAGTGAGGTCACATGAAAAGATATAATCAAATATTTACAAAAATGTGAGGGGTGTACTCACTTTTGTGAGATACTGTATATATCCCTTTAATATGTATATGTATATATTGACACCATGTATATGTCCCTTGTAGGTCTCAGCCAGGGTAAGATTAGCATCAATTTGCATATTAAAATACCACTACACCAGTTTATCTAAAATATCACACTCTCGTGTCACTTCATCAGTTCAGTTCTGTCGACAAAATTGGCACCTGAAAAGTGTCATATCAGCATATTGCACATGTGCCTATTCAGTTAAGTGAGGGAGTTTGAATTATTGAATTATTACAGTCATTTTTTTTTCCTGAAGGTCTCATCAGGCCAAAGCTGGGAAATCATTTCAAAGTGATGTAACTGTCTATCACTTTTCTGAAGGCAAAGCCAATAAATCAAGTGAACCCAAAAAGTCTGTATGGTGGATAAATAATGACCACAATGAATGAGAACTGATTTGAGAAATGTGAAAGTTGCACCTAGGACAATTTAATAGCCTAAAAATCACACTTCGGCTGCAGAAAGTTGTGTTTCAGTCAATGAAATTAATCATTAGCATGCTAAAAATGTCGGTTATACTTCCTTCTAATGGTCTAATGTCTTTTCACAGGACACTTTGGATACAGTTCAGAGCAGTAAGTCTATATTATACCTTTTTCCCCATATACCCTCAAAGTACTTTCACACATCAAACCTAGACATGGAACTGCCAAACATGAGTGCATCCAAATCTATTACTAACAACTCATAATATTTGAGTAATAATATTACTGAGGAAAAAAGGTGTTTAAAATAATGTACATGCATGCTTAAGAAGCTTGCCTGTATTACAGTATATGTCTGATTACTAGATTAGGCATAGTGAATAATGATGTTTCACACAAGACCATGAATAGATGTCTAAAAGAGTTTGTGTGGTCCTTTTTGAATTTATTTTGATTAGGGATTGATATTCCAAGGTGGTGAATGAGGAAAAAATGGCTTTAAAAATGGCCAAATGCATGCATTAATCACTGGTCACACTGATATTTTGCACACAATTTTTTATCACCACACAAAGTGGTGATAAAAATCAGCTGATTATGGACAATCCTTGTTTGAATCCTGGTTTGAATTGAACATTTTGGACACAATATGACCAAATTTGTGCGCCGCTAGTGGAAATAAACCCTGGAGAAGCCACACTCACTTTATAGCACATCAGCTAGATACTGTAACTAGCTAGCTCGCATTGATTTGTACATCCCCATTAAAATTGCCATTTCTTCCTTTTTTTCATCTTCACCTGATGAGCTTTCATATTTTAAGTCATAATTTATATTCCTGAAAGTATCGGTTGCCTTGTCAACTGATGACGTCATTAACACTACTGTAGTAATCATTTTAAACTAGGAAGTGAAATTATACGTGGTGAACACAGACAAGCGAGATTGATTCACACATCCCAGTGCGGATATATTATATATATATATATATATATATATATATATATATATATATATATATATATATATATATATATATATATATATATATATATATATATATATATATATATATATATGAAATATTTGCACTCTTGGAACACCACTTATAAAGAGGTTTAGAGAACAGCTTATGTTAGATAGTTTGGGGATTTTTTTTTTTGCAACTTTATCCAACAGGTACAATTAGGAAAAGAGCAAGGCAGAAGTCCTTTTAATAATGAATAGTTTCTCCATTGGGTTTCTTCAGAAAAAAGGAAACCACATCTCCACCCCCTTGGTTTAGGTTTCCTCATGCTTGCAAAATTATGAAGGCTGTCTTTGAGGTTAAAAGTTCACCCAGATGAACTGTGCAAAGTGAAAATTAACCCCAACTGGAAACTGCTACTTACGGCTAAAGAGTTAACGTGTAGAGTATAGGTAACATAGTTCATGGGTGGTTTTGTCACCACCTTGCAGAGTTAACAAATTTCATAGAATTATTAAAGAGTTGTCACATACAACATTGTGCTCAACTTCCATCTATCTCCTATCATTATTCAGTCTCAATAAAAACTGTAGAACGTTTTGATCTTGATTTTATTTTTATTTTTTTTAAACAGATAACAGGATAGGACGAAAAAATAATACTGCACAGTCTCTCTAGATTTCAGTAGTACGGCTCATTTCATTTTGCATTTTACTCCACTCTGAAACACCTGACTTAGCTCTTAAATTAGATGATGGTTAAATTTGAGATCTGTGTGCTGGTGTCAGTGCACTGGGACTTGAAGTGTCTCTGCGTATTTGGGCTGCGGAGGTTTGAGTATTTGAGACAGATTGTAACTCAGCTCCTCTTCTCCTTCTGTTTCAGGGGAGAAGGCCATGAGAGCCCCCTAAACATAAGGAGAAGAAGACTGGGAGAGGGACTTATACCCAGCGAGACAGAGAGAAAGAGAGAGAACAATCAGTCCAGTGGAAACACACACACACACACACACATACACACACACACACACACACACACACACACACACATATTCCATTTCTCTGTAGAAATACCAGCTGGCTGCTTAGTTATAATGATCTGTAATTGAATTAGCCAGTCTGATCAGATCATGTGAGCCATGCTTGCATAGCTGTGCTATAATTGTTTAGTTCGTATTACAGAGCTTTTTTTTTTTTTTTCAACTTTCTCTGTTTCTCCAGGAGTATGGTTAGCTTGTTTGCTTAGCCTGTCAGTAGCTGTGCTAATAGTTAGCATAAATGTCACGCTACAGATGAGTTTTCCAGTCAATTCTTTACAGCTTGTGGTGATATTGTATGGCACCTGCTAAGTATTATGCTTAAAAAGTATTGCTTCTCATTCAACAGAATGCTTCTGACTCAACCGAAATTCAGTTTTAAGGTTCCCTTTCAATTTAAAAACATAACTTTTAAATCAACTCCTCTTGGATGACTGATCCGATTGCGCAGATTTGTGACCAAAGCTCCAAAATGTTTGTTTTTTGTTTTTTTTTATTTATTAAAAATGGAGTCTTTTTCAATGCTAACATAAAAATCAGTTTGGGAAGCTTTGCATATGAACTCAGTTTGTGATTTCACAGAATACTGTGGGTCTGACAATAGCGTAGCTTGAGAGAAAAATTACTAAAGAAAGATGTGCTACCAAGCTACATCCTTAGCTAGCTCTTTTAGTTAATGTTATTTGTTGTTGTCATTGTTGTTGCTGCTGTTGTTGTTGTTGTTTGTGTGTGAGATGCTGCTGCTGGCTTGGCCCAGGGTGACCTTATTGCAAATGTTTGCCGCCTGTAATAATTAATAAATTACTTTTGAAATGCTGAAATGCTCTGTGTAGTGTGACATTATTATTCAGACGTCTATAGAAAACAAGAGAAGGCATCATTTTGTCACACCAGAGTATGACAATTGGATATTCAAGAAGATATTCACTACCACACGGTTCCTTTGACTTAATGAGATTAAATAAATTCTTTATTTCCCCTTAAATTAAAACTAATCTCCATTATATTTTCAAACTACACAAACATTTAACCCAAGACTGTGTTTAGTTGAACTGATTACTGAAATCTCTAATCTGATTAGTCAGAAGGTGTGGGTTAATTTTCCGTAACAGCAGTTCAGTCATGCAGCTGCAAATTACAGGTTTATTACATATGCATAGCACCCATTATAATATATTGTTGTTTCTATAGTAACAACTTGCACAGGACTTGTATGACTTGTATGCTTATTGTATATCAAATATTTAGCCCATGCTTACTCATGAAAGGCTTCATAATTGCCAGATACACTGTATGGCCAAAAGTATGTGGACACCTGACTAATTACACCCATGTTTGCTTGGTGAACATCCCATTCCAGATTTAGTTCCACTTTGGTGTTCTAAAAACCTCCACTCTTCTGGGAAGGCTTTCCACTAGATTTTGGAACATGTTGGGATGGTTATGCATTAGTGAGATCAGGCACTGATGTCAGGTGAGGAGGCCTGGGCTCAGTCAGCACGCCAAATCATCCAAAAAAGTTTTCAGTGGAGTTGAGGTCAGGGCTCTGTGCAGACCACTTGAGTTCCTCTACACCGACCTTGGCAAATCATGTCTTCATGGATTTTGCTTTGTGCACAGGGGAACTGTCATGATGGAACAGGTTTGGGCCTATTCATTCATGTGAAAGGAAATTTTAATGCTATAGCATACAAAGACAGCCTAGACAACTAGGTAGGCACCGATACCGATACCACTACTCGGGTGTCATCCCGTTACTGTGCTCATGTACTCGTGTACAACCGCACTGATACCATTTTATGTGACAACGTGACATAGCATAACCTCTCCTCAGTTGAGCAGGTAGTCGGAAGAGGAGCAATGTCAGCAATTTGGAGATATTTTAAGATATGTGATGATGATAAAAGTAGAGCAGACTGCAAACTATGCTCTGCTAAACTGTCAAGAGGAGGGGGAAAAACAGCTAATTTAACACAAGCAATTTGATTAAACATCTAAAGAGCAGCCATAATGCCGAGTGCAAAGAGTTTGCTAATGCTTGCAGCGGGAAACAGCAACAACCAACTTTTCAGCAAACGCTGGAGAAGCGAGAGAAAATGTCCAGAGACAACCCACAGGTAGTAACAATAACAGAAGCTCTTACCAAGTTCATTGCTCTTGATGACCAACCGTTGTCAGTTGTAGATAACACAGGATTTCGTCGTCTTCTTGGTGTACTTGAGGCAAAGTATGAGATTCCCAGCCATCACCACATTACAGATACCGCATTACCAAAGCTGCATGACTTGGTGAAAAAGCACATCAGGAACCTGTTGCAGGACATTTCGGCCTTCAGCTTCACCACTGATATTTGGACTAGCAGTGTCAGCCCAATGTCTCTTATAAGTTGAACAGCACAGTGGCTTGATGAGGATTTTACTCCCCAGAGAGTCGTTTTACAAGCAACGCAGTTTAGGGGTTCGCACACTGGCCAAGCCATAGCAGGTGCGTTTGATGACATGCTTCAGACGTGGGGCATTCCGAAAAGTGTGAAGTACTCATATAGGTCCTTGGTATCGGCAAGTACCCAAAAGTACTTGTACTTGGTCTGAAAAAAAGTGGTATCGGTGCATCCCCATAGACAACTGTGTGTTTCTACACAGTTTGTAGCAATAGTTTGGTAAAGAACCACACTTGGGTGTGATGGTCAGGTGTCCACATACTTTTGGCCATATAAAGTAAGTTGAATCTGGTGGAATAAAGCATAGAACATCTCAAGTTAACCATTAAGAAATGTATAAGCATTTTTATGTAAAATACATGTAAAAGGCTTGATCAGGTCACAGCTATGTCTCTCAAATTTCATAATAATGCATAATAATCCACTACTACATGCCATCCTATTCTTTTCTGATTTTTTTTGTTTACTTTTGGCTCAGTTTGCATCCTGCAGGAAGACTTTGTGCAGGAGGACAACCTGGTGCTGGAGGAGAAACTGGTGCTGGAGGAGAACCTGGTGCTAGAGGAGGTGGACTCAGACTGGGAGCAGCAGCAGGTCGAGCAAGCTTGTTTGCTCAATGCCAAACTGGAGAAACAGGCTGAAGTTCATATGGAGGATCAGATTTGCCCCCTGCAGGATGTCCTAAACAACACCATACCTGATATCTTCATCACACAGCAGGAGGATGCTGAGACACAAACAGAGCGCTGGACTCCTCTAATAGAGAACATTAGACGCGAGGCTGAGGAAGCTGCCTTGATCTCCATACAAGAGAGGTGAGCGGCATGTCTCTGGATTCAATGTTATGACGTAAACCAAATATTAAATTTTTTCTGTTTATACGTATAAACACTAAATTTGATTTGTCCCACTGGACTAAGCAGAGTCTGTGTCTGTAGATGTCAAGTCTGTGTATTTCTGAACACTGTTTAATCTCCATTTTCCTAAATTCATCTTTTTTATTGATCTAATAAAGCATAAGAAAACATTTTGTAATATTTATTTAATGGAAAGCATGTATTTAATTCACATAAATAAATAAAGAATAAAACACAAATATACAAACAAACAAATTAGATTTTACCCATTTGTACAATTGTAAAGCAACTACAACTATGTTGTATGAAAGAAGACACAAAAGGCAACACCGTGATGCACAGTGAAACCTTGGTCCAAATACCGATTAGGCCTAACACCTCATGTCCTCTGTCTTTCTTCCTTAATTCATGCTGGTGTGAAATTATGATCAAAATAAATTCTAACCTGACTGTTAAGACTGAAGTTGCATTGCCACATAGTGGATTTCAATACTACAAATGATTCATGGTCCAAAAGATTTAATGTAACATTTGCTGTTCACGCTATCATAGGAAAAGAATCCAAATCCATGTCACTTCTGATGAAAAAAAAAAAGTGATTTGGGCCACTTTAATCTGAAATGTACATGTAGACCATGATTGTGAGAAAGGCAGATTGTTATCATTGTGAAGATAATATAGTTATAGTAGCTAACATTTAAGTGGGTTAGTTATAGTATAGTACAGTAAAGTACATTATAGTACAGTATTTTAGCTGTTTGAATGGATGAATGAACAAATGAACATGCAGGCTGGAGCGTGAGCGTCTGGAGGCGGCGAGGATAGCGGAGGAGTTGGCACGCCAGGCTGCTGAATTGGCAGTAAGACAGCTGGAGGAGGAACACACTGTAATCAGAGTCACAGAGTCAGAACGTGTGTCTGAACCAGACAGTGGAGAGCAGTAAGTCACATAAACACACACAGACATGCGCAAAATCTACTCCAACATAATGCAGCATAATGACACCTATCACATCGGATAGAGCTCGTATTTGATCTTGTAGTCTAATATGGAGATCTAGAGATGCGACAAAAATGTATAGCTTCAAAGATTTCACAAATAATATTCTCTATATAAAGAGAGGTGGTCAAATTACCCAAAATCTTTACTCAAGTAACAGTGCGACTACCAATCTGATCAAAATAACTCCTCTGGTAAAAGTTGAAGTACAGTTTCAAATTCTTCACTCAACTCTTGAATTTCTTTAAAGTATGAAAATACAAGAAAGACTTACAAAAAAAAAACAGATCTGCTTGGAATCATGCACTGATATTAATTAGTTTCACCATGGAACCAAGGAACATGGGAAAAAATTAGCCAAGGCCAACTAACAACAGCTTTATTCCTAATACCACGTAAACGTTAGCTAGCACGATAATTATTTTGACGATACAAACTAACCGAATGCTAATAGTGAACTGTCGCAATACAAATGTCAATGTATACAAATGCCAACAAAAGTGTACATAGGAACAGACAATTGCCAGTGATTGGTCTTAGGTCTCATTCTTGCTGTCACACCTGTTAAAGTTTCTATTTTTAGGAATTTAGATCAACTGCTTGAAGCTGTCTGGAGCTTAAAATCGCCTTATGACTGTACAAATGAGTGATTTAAGGCTGTGATGTAGAAGAAAGTAGCAAATACTTTTGAAACTATAGAAGTAAATGGTAACAGTAAAAATAACTCAAGGTACAATACTATATGAGTTAATAGTATATGAGTAAAAGTAAACATACTTGAAAACCAGACTTACAGTAACAAAGTAACAAAGTATTTGTAATTTCTTAACTTTGTTCCTCTGCATATTCACCAAACTCATCCACCTGTTCTTCACCTGTTCACTGTTTTTTTTTTCTTGAAAGACTTTCCAATATCCAGGAGGAAGAGAATGAAGATGACCCAGAGTAAGTCCCATCACTCCCTGTCCTCCCTCGCTTCTTTCCTTCCACACCCCACCCATTGCCCTTTGGTGCAGACTGAGAGTTTGCACTTACAGTACTCGATGCTCAGTCTGCTTTTTCACTTCCCTTTGCTGTGGATTCTCTTTGTCTGGTGCCTTTTTGGAAGCTGAGGAGTTGTTTGTGGCTTGCCATACAGGTTACAGCCGCTGCGTGAGGAGAGTGAGGAAGACAGTGGGGAGAGTAAAAATGCAGAGTAAGGGTGTTCAATAAATAAGGACAAAAAAAGTAGCACCCAAACTTACAGTGTGTATCATGGATACTAAAACATGATGGGCTGCAACTTCTCTTGAACTAATTAGGTTTCCATCTTAAAATCTAAGAGAGCGCTTTCGTGAAATCTGGTACTGTTATGCAAAATACTTTATTCACCGGCTCAGACATATAGCATTGTTTAAAAGCTAGAGTCCACTACCAACAACTGTGTCCATCATCTTTCAAAAATGAATGCACAATTTTACTCGGTTAATCCTGTATTTGAAAACTGAGACAAATTACAGTTTGTTTAATTTTAATGGGATCGATGCCATGTATAGAGTTATCCCAATTAACTAACGGTTGGGAGAATAACCATGTCTGAAACTCTAATGACTTCCTAGTTAACTTCCACACCCACCACATTCCCATCTCAAATATATTATTCAGTTAAACACTTTAGCAGTCACTCTTTGTGCCATTGAGTTTTGCACTCACAAATTTCTTTTTTTTAAATAGTAACACATTTCACATGTTCATTCTTGTCTTTTAAGTGCTAGCAAATGATATTTAATAAAGTACCCTGGTGACCAAAATGGCACCTTACTGTACTTCCTATTCTCAATCTCCTGCAAAGTGCAATATTATTGTATTGTATTATACATAATTCTCAGTTATATAACTTGGAAGATCATATCACTGTTGATGTGGTGATTTTTTTCGTGTTTATTTAATATTTAAGGAAGTCTCCATTGTCAGCACTGTATAACAGTCAGAAGTAAAGCTGTATTTTGTATTATTAACCTCAAGAGAAAGTGAGAGAATGGCTGTTCATAGCTGCTGTAACATAAGTGATAACAGCAGCAACCATGCTTCACAAACATTCCACAACATTAGATGTAACCAATTCAACAATAACTGTGCATGTGTCTTCATCAGTATATTCTTGCAGCAGTATATCCAGTCAGGTTTTATTCCTTACTTATTAACTGTCTAAATGCAGTTACAGTATATTATATATGCTATATAACTGATATAACTGATAAACAGTGAATGGTAGTGGACCAATGGTATATACAGTACATGTACTTTATATATAGATATCCAATTGGTGGCTTGTTTAATCTCTACTTTTATATCTACATCTCAGACTTGAAAAGCTCTGAACCTACTTTAAAATTGTGACTGTGATTGTGCTGGAGGTTGGGTGCTCAAACATGATTGCTTGTGCATGGCCTATGCTACCTGCTGCACTGCTTATAACTTCCATGTATTTTTTGTTCATATGTTTAAAACAGGCGTGTCCATTCTTATCCGGAAAGGGCTGGTGTGGGTGCAGGTTTTCATTCCAACCAAGCAGAAGCCACACCTGTGTCTACTGAAGGCCAGGCTCAACTGATTAAACAGGTGGAACCAGGTGTGGCTCCTGCCTGATTGGAAAGAAAACCTGCACCCACATCGGCCTTTCACAGATAAGATTTGACACCCCTGATTTAAAGAGTTGCTTTTAACTTTTAACTATTTATTACATTATGTATTGCAGTATTTTACAGCATTTGGGAGCACATGATGGTATAGAAAGATTATACTATAAATTATACTATATGCCAAACTTAAGAAGCAAAGATAAACATTTTTATGAGATAACAGACAGTAACAAGGCTTGACAATAACAATTTGAATCATCTTGAATCCACTGCCCTAAACATGAATCCCACCATTTGGTTTTGATTTGATTTTATTACTTTATTTATTTGACAAAGGTGGGATTTGAATTAAATGACAGAACACAGCATTTAAGGTTCATGCCAGTTATGATGCATTGTAGACTAGCTATATCTAGCTACTGACATAATGGCTAAAAATTCAACTGAGTAATAATTTACATTGAAATAAATTTCACAACCTGTATGAGAAGGTTGTAAACTACAAGATGTTTTGAGAACCAGCCAGCTGATAAGGACAGATGTTGGATGGTTAACATTACCTATTAAAACATTGTCACCCCACATTTTTTATGGCACAAACTTTGATTGTTCTAAGCTTCTTCTTTTTTTGTGACCAGTTCCTTTAACTAAGGAATTACTGTATTAACAGAGTTTGCAAAAAAATTTTCAACTGCTCAGTGTAATATATTTATTTTTGCTAAATATGTTTGAAATTCTAATGAGTTTGCTTCTGAACTTTTGGCCTGTAGCATATACTATTCTAAAAGATCAAGTGCAGGACGTAATGTAATGAGTCTTCATCTTGGACAATGGGTACTGCTCTCCCTAAAATGTCCATCTATTCTTGTCTTCTGGTCAGAATGTTATTTTTGAGAAATGATGTCAGAGCCTAACTACTAGTTTCATCCTCCTTTACTTCACCACATGTTTATCTGACTCATCCCTTCCAAATTAATGTTTCCTGCACTGGTAGCTTTTATGGTGGGAGGCTGAGTAGAGTTCAGACAGCTCGCTTAAAGCTTTCTGGCTTGAAATGAATTGTTTATGTGCTTGAACTGAAACGTTTTCTTGTGTTACTGCTTTTACCACAACCCTGCTCTCCATTGTAAACAGGACAGACATTAAGAGGTATGTTTCTCCACGCAAAACCTGCATCTTTATCAATAAGTTTCATAGGGCTTATACAGTTCACATGTGCAATGTGGCAAAAATATCATATCACAATTCGCAAAGGTATTTCTATGATACACGATATGTATAATGATATATAGGTTTGCTCACAAACTGACAACAATAGTGTTCCATTAAAAAATAATCTGTTCAATTATTTATTTAATGTTGTTTGCTGTTATGAGGTCAGCCATCTTGAAAAATCTGCTTCATTTTGGTCTAAATGCAATTTGGTATCATTCCATCCTCATAGACCTGTCTCCCACATTTTGAAGCCAGCATTATAACAGAAAGCTGATATTATCGCAAGCACTTGCAAAAAATATAGTGGGTGAGAAAAACCGTGTACTATAAATGACTGACGTACAATCCAGGGTGTATTTCTGCCTTTGCACCCAGTATTATCAGTCACCATTACCCTGATCAAGATAAAGTGCTTACTGAATTTTAATTCATGAATTTACTAACATTGCTTGCTAGCTACATTAGCATCTTAGCTTTTGTGCAATCTCGAAGAAGCCCAACTATTCCTTTAACACTGTGGTGAAGTGGTCTTTTAAACAGGCTAATTTCCAAAATTTCCACCAATGTAGTTTCGTTCTTGTGTAAAAGCACATAAAAGTGTCAACAAGCTGTCATAGTCCAATCATGGTCTCATGTGTCTGTGGTATTGGGATTTGTGGGGTTATGTTGCTCTCATCATGCTCCCTCTCTAATGAAACTCCATGTGCAGGTGTCTTGTGGATGTGTGCCCTGTTGAGGAGCTTAAAACATATAAAACTGAGATTACAGCGCAGATCACACAAAAAGAGGAGTCACCCGAGCCACCTCCTCCAAAGGAATTCACTCCTGCAAGTCAACCTGAGATAGAACACGCCCCACCACGAGAGTCAGCTGTCGAACCAGAACCTGATGGAGAAGATCATGCTATAGCAAAGACCCCTTCACCTGTAGTGTCTCCAGTCATAATCACTCAGCCAGAAACAGCTGCTTCAGGTCCCTCTACTCCAGCTGTTGTACAGGTAATAAAACAAATCAGGGCAGTAATGAGGGATTGCTATTTGATTGCAACTAGGGATTGCTATTCTGAAACTACAAGTAAGGATTCCTATTTTAGGGACCGCTATTCTGCTAAAGCAACCATTGTAGGGATTGGTAGCATATGGATTGTTATTTGGCAACTGCAAAGATTTGCTATTTTAGGGACTGTGATACTGTTATTGCAATTAGGAATTGGTATTGTATGGATTGGTATTTCGAAGATGCGACCAGCAATTGCTTTTCTGAGAACTGCTATTCCACTGTTGAAACTGTTGCTTTTTTGCCATTGCAACTTGGGATTGATATGCCAAGGATTGCTATTCTAATATTTCAATTTAGGTTTGCTATGCCAGTGATTGCTATCCTGTGGCAACAGGCTGGGAAGGTCAGTCCAGACATATATATCCTGAACCACAGATTTCAGATGCTCCTGTGGGGTCACCAGATAACTCCAAACCAACTGTGAGATATAATCTCTCCA
Source organism: Ictalurus punctatus (assembly GCF_001660625.3). NCBI lineage: Eukaryota > Metazoa > Chordata > Actinopteri > Siluriformes > Ictaluridae > Ictalurus > Ictalurus punctatus. The sequence goes on from NC_071284.1 coordinate 7,346,496, forward strand.
GCAGATCTTGGATCTGCCCTGGGGCCTCTGTCTAGTGCAGGGATGGGCAATCTTACCCGGAACGGGTCAGTGTGGGTGCAGGTTATCATTCCAACCGAGCAGAAGCCACACCTAAATCTATTGAAAGCCAAGACCAACTGATTAAACAGGTGGAATCAGGTGTGCCTCCTGCTTGGTTGGAATGCAGGAGGCACTTTCCGGATAAGATTGCCCACCCCTGGTCTAGTGGGACTTTCCTGATACAGATCCTTATAAGATGTCCAAACCATCTCAAATGGCTCCTCTGAATTTGGAGGAGCATTGGCTGTACTCTCAGGTTCTCCTGAATTGTCAAGTTCCTCACCTTATCACAGAGCGTAAGCTCAGCAACCCTGCAGAGAACCTCATTTCTGCCATCTGACCTTATTCTTTCAGTCACTACCCATAGCGTATGACCATAGATGAGGATAAGGACATAAGTTAACTGCTAAACACTTTGTCCACAAACTGAGCTCCTGCTTCAGCATCACAGACTGGTACACTGACTGTAACACTGCATGTCCATTATTTCAGCAAGGAATTGCCATTCTGAAACTGCAAGTAGGGATTATTGGCATTCTGCCTTTGGAATTATGGATTGGTTTTCTGTAGTTATGGGTTTGTAATTGTGAGTAGAGGCTTACTTTTAGATGGATTGCTATTTTGGCTAATCATCATATTTTGGCTAACAATCATCTCATCTCTCTACAGGAAGATGAGGCATTTCAAGAGGAATGTGGAGGTCAGTGTGGATCATCAAGGCGCTGCACATGTGTTAGGTGTAAATTTGCAACGAACCTAGAAGAAAACAGTCTGATATTCCAGATACTGTGTTTTATATGTTTGATATATTGTCTGCTCCAATGGATTACACTCAAAAGAAACAATCCATTATTACCTCAGAAGTTCAATAATTCTGGATTAGCTGTTATGCTTAGTTATGATGAAGCAGTTTTATAAATAAAAAAAAGGCCATGCAAGCACCACTTTTGCAGTAACATCCAGCACTTGCTTGTCTGCCTGCCTTGAGCACCGTCTAGCTCTTCTGCAGTAAGGCACTTGATGCTGTGCTTCCTTCATGCTTCTCAGTACCTCGGTAGCTTCAGCCAACTACTGAATAAAAGCAACTTCACCCGTCACAAATTACCCTCCCTGCCTCAAGACCTGCTCCCACTGTACCATGAACTCTTGCAAATTCCCAAAACAGGTGCAGCAACACTGTCGGAATGTTCTCCTGCGCCGCAACAGGCTTAAGCCTCAAGAGGACTTCCTAAGCACAGCAAAGTATAGGCCTGGAGTTTGTCTGTAGCTAGTGCCTTGAAACCAAACGCACCCTCAGAGAACCCAGAGCATAGAACATCCCATCATCCCTAGCAACACCTGCTTCATACTAAATCTGAAGGGCTTCAACCTCAACATTCCCTTATTCTGAGATCCACCAGCCCTCAAGCAAAAACTGAGGTGAATTAGCTACTGGTCTGTGTTACCCTGTCATGTTATGCTAGGCTGTGCCGTGCTAAATTGCTGTTGCTGTAGTTGCTGTGAGTATGAAGTGTTTGATCCCATGGTGTTAAGGAGAATAATATTCTGCCTTATGTATTAGTAGTAAGTCATGTGGTATAAATCTGAAGTCATTTCACCATTGATCTGAATGAATTTGTCAGGAACTAACAAGGTTGATTAAGATGAGTGTCCGGTTGCATGATCTTCATAAAGAAGTGAATAATTTGATACCTCTCCCAGTTAGTTGTACATAAATGGACAAAGGTATCAAAATTCATTCAGATCCTAGATCTGGAGATTTGGCTATGACTACCTCTTGGATTTTTGACCACAGAGATACAAAAGTGCCAGAGAGTAGCTGTTTCTGAAAAGTTTTGATGCTTTGATGTAATCTCAGAATGTCCTCATGTGAGTGTAGAGGAAGTTGATGATGGATCCATTCCTATCGTACCTCAAATTGTTGAACCCCAGGAGTCGAACGGTGTCAGCCTCACTGTTCCCGTTCCTGTGATGGCCACGCAGAGGTGAGCCTCACTTTGAAAGCTGGTGTAGTGGACAGCAGCATGCTTATACTGAAATGGCATTGAATATTGTCATATTAAATGTAGTAAAGTGAAGTTGACTGGAATTGTAGGACAATCTTTATCAAAATCCTAATAACGCATCTTCCTTTTTTATCTTTACTTTCTAAACTGCTACAGCAAAGCAGTGCTCATTGAGTGAGTCCTGAAGCATTTATTTACACTATCAATCATTTGAAATTTTGGTCCGGTTGGTTTCATTGTTCTGCTCTTTTTCTTTTAGCTAATACAGCATGCTTGTTTGTCTTTTAATTCAGGAGGGCTTTCCAGCCAGACGAACAAGTTGAAGAGGAAGAAAAGGAGAAAGAGGAAGATCTGACCCCCCGGCATGGCCTCCTCACTGTGGAGGAAGAGTGAGTGACTGGCCTGAACACTACATTCTTTGAAATAGTCTTGTTGAAGGAATGGTACAACCAACAAGTTTACAATGAACAGAATCTAATAGAAGCATTAAAATAATACATGGTTATTCTTAGCTGCACTCCAAATAAAGACCTACTACTAAAAATAAATCATATTTCTTTTATAAGCTTTACTAAAGTAATGACTGTGAAAACTTTGTGGGCATTTTTGCTTTTTATCCCAGCCACCACCACACCCTCTATGGATGACCGATTTGGTTTTATTGTTTAATTGTTCTATCACTGGTTAAGGTTTCTTATTCCATGTGGTAGCTACAATTAGTGAGCGTGGATCTACTATGGTGAACAAACCACATAGAATAAAAAATATAATGAGACATATAATAAGAATGTATGTTTGTTTGGTGTTTACAGACATGGAAAGGAAACCTTTGGAAATCCTCAGTGGAGAGATCAGACCGCTGACTAATGATCATTTTTTTCATGTAGTTTCTTGGCAATCGATAATGCTATTAGAACATCCTTACAGAGCTTAGGGATAGAAATTGTGCATAGGTCACCTGACTGAAATAAAGGGAGAGGGGAATTTAAAATGTGGTACAGTTTGTCACTGGCATTTGTACTTGTACTTACGTATACCTGTACTCCCATGTTTGTATTGTATCGTTTGTGGCAGTGGTTCTGAGCGTCCTCTCTCTTCGGCCAGTCAGACAAGTGTTGTGGTTAACGAACGTCTGCAGGAGCTGATCAAGCTGTTTAAGGAACGAACAGAACGTACTAAAGAGAGGCTGATTGACCCAGATGAGTCTGAAGAAGAGAGTCCCTCAGCAAGTGAGTAGAGGGGTGACAAATTAAAGGAAAAACCAACAAAAGGTGACTTATTAAGTTGCTAGGCCAGCATAAGATCCAAGGAGATCTTTGATGTACACGGACATAGATTCTACATGTATCTAGAACTGTACTGGAGGGATGAACACCATCTCAGAGTATAATCCCTGCTATGATGCTCATCTAAATGTTCATTTATAGGAGGACATGAAACTCTCGGGACAGTTACAAATGTGGTTGTGGCAATGGCGAAATGTGAACAAAACATGCTAATGGACAGAAAAATGTCCTCGTTTTTTCAGGTTCACGTAGAACAATGTCTCTGTTTATTTTACTGCATGAGCCGGGATTGCACTTATTAACGTAAACATAAAGTACCGTAGTAATTTTCTATAACTGCAGGTCTATCATTAGAGGATGTTCATCATTCAGTATAATCTGACATGGAGAACACATTATCACAAAGTTTGTCATTAGAGTCATCTCATAATCTTATAAGTCCTCTGTAATCACACAGTTAAAAACTGGTTTATGGACACAAGTGTTCTAGCAAAATGCGCTTTTTTTTCTCTTTCATTTGTCCCCTGCCTGTACTTGTTTGCCCATAAATATTACTGTATGTGAATGCATGGTTTCCAGAATGAAATGCACTTTTTCATTTTGTGTAGCACCTACCAAAAAGGCCGCCGCACCTCCACCTCCTCCACCTCCTCCCCCTGAGGAGAAGAAAGATGTTCCTGCTGATGATGAGAGTGACGAGGAGCAGTTCCTGGAGTTCATGGGCTACCAAGTCAAAGTGCCCAAGGTGCCCCCCATGCCAGACTGGCTGAGAGCCATCGTGGAGTATCGTTTCCCTTCCAGCATCGATCCTTTCACTGGTGAGACAATGCTCAGTGCTCCAGAATTACAGCAACATGCTATTCTTCACTCTTAGACTGTATGTGTAATTTCACAGGCAGCAAACTCATCCTTATTCACTACAAAGTTGCCTTTGGTTGAAAAATGAAAATTGAAGCAGACAACCCACTATTAATCTTCACAAAAGTACTGTGAGCTAATGATTACAATTGCTGTAAAATGCCATGTGTGTGTTTCTTGCGCCTCTGATTTGATTTCTCCATATCAGCGCATAATTTTGATAAGGCTGAAATAGATAACAGGAAAAAAATAATAAAATTTGCCCAAAAGAGTTATTTCTTTCAAATTCAGGGCATGGCATACTGAAATGCATGTTCACATGGGATCACATACAATATGTGACATAATGTGAAATTGGATATATATATATATATATATATATATATATATATATATATATATATAGTATTATTATTATTAGCATTTGTTATATTAGGAAATGCAGAAGAATGATAGAGTAGGTGGAATTGCTGTTGTCCTGCTCATCATGGCTTTGTGTTTGTCTGTTTTTCCTCCGATCAGATTTGATCTATGTAGTGTGGCTGTTTTTCGTGATGTGTGCTTGGAACTATAACGTGTGGCTGATCCCGGTGCGCTGGGCGTTCCCATATCAAACTCCAGAGAACATCCACCTGTGGCTGCTAGCTGACTATTTATGTGACACCATCTACATCCTGGACATTGCGGTCTTTCAGCCCAGGCTACAGTTCGTCCGTGCGGGAGATATAGTGGTGCGTAGAGTGAGATGGATAAACATATGCATGAGATTTCACAGTTTTACAGTAAACAATGCACTTATATTCAGATAATGCACACAAACAACACCATCCAGCAACAACAAATCCTATTAAAGCTCAGCATCATTTAAAAAAATAATAAGCATATATTTTTTATTAATAGATGTGTCTCTGGATATATGTGTTTCAGTGTGATAAAAAAGATATGAGAGAAAATTACATGAAAACGGAACGGTTTAAGGTGAGTACTAGCCTTTAAAGGAACAGTTTGCTAAAAAATAAAAAAATAAAAAAATTAAAAATTTACAAACTTACCTCTTACCCTAATTGTAGTGGACTGCTCAAAAGCCCTTTATCAGCCGTACAAGCACAGTGCTTCATTAAGGACACCCTCTTGCCTCCTTTGAAGCAGCATTGCACAACACTTTTTTTTTTTAAGTGTAACACATTTTCTGTGCATGAGTAACAGTAACAATTTAATTGACATCAATTTTTAACCTGTAGATAAAAAAGGACGTTGCTTGCAACGACCTGCTTGCAATGACCTGCTAGTCTGAAAACTTTACGTGCTTTGAAGTTATTCTAAATATCACTACTTGAAATGAGATTCCTTTGAAGCAAATATTTGAAGATGTCTGTGTACAGTGCTGTGAAAACATATTTTCCCCATCCCGATCTCTTCTGGTTTTGTGTATATCTCAAACTAAACTGTTTCAGAAATTGAAAAAAAAATTCTAAGATAAAACAAAGGTAACCTGAGTAAACACAAAATTAAATGATAATGTTACTTATTGTTACATATCTATGAAACTGCATTCATAATGGGGTTCAGCTGGACTAGACGCAACCAGGCCTGATTACTGCAAACCCTGTTCAATCAAATCAACACTTAAATAGAACTTTTTCGACAGCATGGATAACGCTTTTTGCTTCAGTTTAAAAAAATATAATAAAGAAATACTTTTTGTATTGTGTGTTTACTCAGGTTGCCTTTGTTTTATGTTGTATTTCGTTTGAAGATATAAAACTATTTAGTATAAGATATACACAAAATCAGAAGAAATCAGGGCAAATACTTTTTCACAGCATTGTATATCTATAACTGCGTATATTTTTGCTATATCTAAAAAGTTTAAGAAGAAAACTTCAGACATCAAACGTCTCTTGGCTGATAAACTAAATAAGTTTTTGGCAAATCTTTCCTTTAACATATTAATAGAGTAGCCATGGCATTTCCACACAACTAGCTTTGCCTGTCCAGGGCTTGACTGATATCTGGATGTTTCAGATGGACATGATCAGTCTGTTGCCCCTGGATGTTCTGTACTATTTCACAGGCGTTAAATCCATTCTGCGCTTCCCGCGCATTTTAAAGGTAAAAGCAGTGCTAAATAAGCACAATTTACACTGCACTTAGATACATACTCAACTAGGACTACAGAAGATTAGTTAATAAATATACTTCTCTGTTTGCCATACAGCCTAAATCATATTAATACTATTCGTTCTTTCTGTCAGTACATGGCATTCTTTGAATTTAACGATCGTCTGGAGGCAGTGATGAAAAAAGCCTACATTTACAGGTAAGCCTAGAGTACACATCATACGCAAATACTGTACATTAAAATGTGTATGTACAGTATATCTATTTATACACTATATAGTATTTCATTCATACTTAACATTGTGTTCTATTTCAAATGAAATTTTACTTGAAATCTAGATGAAATCTTCCTTGAATGGACTTAAATATTAGCTGAAATAAAAGTATGTTTGCAAATCTAAACCAAAAGGCTGATGTTAGTGTCCCATTCCCATATTTACACTGCCAATTTAAAGTTACACACAATCACACACACACACACACACACACACACACACACACACACCTGTCATCAGGAGGATTTTTTCCATTTCCAAGAATTTTTTTTATTTAATTATTAGTGCCAATAATTAAGATAAAGAGATTATATATTGGGCAACTTTTACTGGAACCACTGAAATGCATGTTGGGGGGGGGGGGGGGGGGGGTTTGAAGTGGCTTAATATCTTATTACAGTGGTGCTTGATAGTTTGTGAACCCTTAAGAATTTTCGATATATCTGCCTAAATATGACCTAAAACATCATCAGATTCTCACACAAGTAGACAAAGAGAACCCAATTAAACAAATGAGACAAAAATATTATACTTGGTCATTTATTTTTCAGGAAAATGATCTAATATTACATATCTGTGAGTGGCAAAAGTGTCAAAAGTGTTTTCAAACAATGAGTTGACAATGAAGTGTGAGTGACCACCCTATTTTATTTAACAAACAGGGATCTATCAAAGTCCGGTCCTCACAACACATGTCTGTGGAAAGACCTCAGAAAAAAAGGAGTTGTTTCAGGACTGATCAACAGTCCTGGAAGCTGGAAATCTTTAGTTGCATTTATTGCTGCTCAAGGGGGTCACACCAGATACTGAAAGCAAAGGTTCACATACTTTTGTCACTCACAGATAAGTAATATTGGATCATTTTCCTCAATAAATAAATGACAAAGTATAATATTTTTGCCTCATTTGTTTAATTGGGTTCTCTTTGTCTACTTTTAGGACTTTTAAAATCTGATGATGTTTTAGGTCATATTTATGCAGAAATGTAAAAAATTCTAAAGGGTTCACAGACTTTCAAGCACCACTGTATTTCATTTTAATAACGAATTATTTTAAGATATTATATTGTTATTTTGACATGTCTTTATTACAAGATACTAAGCTATTTCCTTTAAGTTATTGCCTCAGTATTTTGACATATTATCTTGTTAAACCAACTTAAAGTTTAACACAAACTCTCAATACGAAAAATGTATTGAATATCAACTTACAATAATAATTCTTATTCTGTTTGCTGTTTCCCAGATAGTCAGTAAGTGATAGAATTAATTCTAATAATGATTTATTGAAATTGCTGTATTTAATTAAAAAAGAATAGAAAATAGAAGCATTTTCACTAGTGGTCTCAGACATTTGTACCCCACTGTACATCTAATGATTGGTCATTCACTCCAATCGGTTCAGGTACGATAATGGCTTTGAGTAACTGGATGTAGTGTTGAACATGACAGGTTATAGTTTATTACTTGGGGTTATTTCTACTGGGCCTTTTATAGAAGGAAATGTGTTATCTTTCCAGACACGTTCATGCACACTCCATAAAAATTACTGACATGATGGATTTGGACAAGGATAAAATCCCAGACGCACTCCTGTAATAATTGAATTACCCCAACTCCTCGTGTAAAACTAATCAATTTCAAATAGGGTGTTAGTTTTGTGTCCTCTTCCGCCCATGTCTTTCTCTCAGAGTGATCCGGACCAGCGCGTACTTGCTCTATTCACTGCATTGCAACGCCTGTCTGTTCTACTGGGGCTCTGACTATGAGGGCCTTGGCTCCACTAAATGGGTCTATGATGGCAGAGGCAACAGGTGACTCCTACACCATGCACTCCAAAGTCTGTGTTATTGTCTCAATACCATACAGAAAAAAAAATGTGTGTGTGTGTGTGTTTTCATCATGCAGTTATATCCGTTGCTACTACTTTGCTGTAAAAACTCTGATCACTATCGGAGGTCTCCCAGATCCCACGACGGTCTTTGAAATCGTCTTTCAGCTAGTCAATTACTTTGTGGGTGTGTTCGCTTTCTCGATTATGATTGGTCAGGTGGGTGGAAAAAAAAGAGCTGCAATGCTACAGAGTGATTTCAGACATCAGAAAAAGTCTCAAATAATGTGTTTGTGTGTGTAGATGAGAGATGTTGTAGGAGCAGCTACTGCAGGTCCGGCGTACTACAGGTCATGTGTGGACAGCACGGTAAATTACATGACCGCCTATAGAATACCACGTGAGGTTCAGAACAGAGTCAAGACCTGGTATGACTATACCTGGCAATCACAAGGCATGTTGGGTAAGAGCTAGTCAGATGGAGTTGGATATATTTATGTAATACAGAGTTGTATGATGGGATTCAGCTGAAATTCATTATATTTCCTGGTATTTACATCTACTTGGATTAAACAAAATAAAACATAGAACCCTTTGTATCAAACCACCTAATTTTTAGGTGAGCAAAAGTATAGGGAGAGATAAGCAAATTAAAGTAAATAAAATTTTATATTTGATTGCATATCCCTTGCTTACAATAACTGCATCAAGCCTATGACTTATTGACATCATCGCATTGTTGGTTTCTTCTTTTGTGATTATTTTCCAGGCATTTACTGCAGCATCTTTCGGTTGTTGTTTGTTTTGGGGGGTTTCTCCTTTCAGTCTCCTCTTCATGGGGTGAAATGCATGCTCAAATTGGGTTAAGGTCTGGTGATTGACTTGGCCAGTATAAAACCTTCCACTGTCCCCCATAGAAAGTCCTTTGTTGAGTAGGCAGTGTCTTTTGGATCATTGTCTTGCTGCATGATAAAGTTCCTCACGATCAATTTGGATGCATTTCTCTGTAAATTGGTAGACAAGATGTTCCTGTTAACTTCTGGATTCATTCTGCTGCTACCATCATGAGTTACATCAATAAAGATTTGTAAGCCTGTTCCAGTTGCAGCCGTGCAAGCCCAAGCCATGACACTACCTCCACCATGTTTCACGGATAAGCTTGTATGTTTTGGATCATGAGCAGATCCTTTCTTTCTCCACAATTTGGCCTTTCCATCACTTTGGTAGAGGTTAATCCTGGTTTCATAACTTTTGTGGCGCCTCTCTGTATTTCTTTGCAGATTCCAGTCTGGCTTTGTGATTCTTACTGCTGATCAGTGATTTGCATCTTGTGGTATGACCTCTATAAATCTGCTCTCAAAGTCTTCTTTAATGGTGGATTGTGATACCTTCACCCCTGCCCTCTGAAGGTTGTTGGTGATGTCACTGACTGTTGTTTTGGGGGTTTTCTTCACAGCTTTCACAATGTTTCTGTCATCAACTGTTGTTGTTTTCATTGGCTGACCCATTCGGTGTCTGTTGCTTAGTACACCAGTGATTTCTTTTCTCTTTTTTTCAGGCTATGCTCAATGCTTGTGCAATGCCTCTGATTGATTTTCCCTCTTTTCTCAGCTTCAAATTGGCTTGCTTTTCTTCCACAGACAGCTCTCTTATGATACACTTATCCTTTTTAACAACAAATGCAGTCTTCACCGGTAAAACCAAATCCTAAAACCAAGAATGGATGTTCAGAGCTATTTATTTTTTATTATCAATCTAACAGGACACACCTGGGTAACAAGAAACACCTGTCAGTCACCTTCCAATATTTTTGCTCCCGTAGTTGGGTGGTCTGATACAAAATGTGCTATGTTCTATGTCCTTTAACACATCTGCATATAAATACCAGGAAATAAAATCTGAAATTCTTGCACCACTGCAAAACTAAAGAAGTAATATTCATACATTACGCATGTCTTGGCTGATTACATTTGGTGTAAGTGAGAAATTAGATAAGTTGCGTTTTCCTAGTATAGTCATGTATTGTTCGGTATTGTTCCTCACATTGCATATACTACAGAGAGGGGTATCTCTGTGTGTAGATGAACAGGAGTTGCTCATACAGCTGCCTGATAAGATGCGTCTGGACATTGCAGTGGATGTGAACTACACCATTGTCAGCAAAGTGGCCCTCTTCCAAGTGAGTCACTTCAAAACATGCACTCTTCTATTTGGTTTATTGTCATGTTATAACAGGAAATAATATATAGGCTATGTTTGACTATATTGAAGCTATTATAACTCGATAAGATGTTATTTTTCACAGTGCTAGACAGTAGTATTTTGCCATTTTATCTTCATGTGTCTTGCTCTCGTTCTCAGGGTTGTGACAGACAGATGATATTTGACATGTTGAAGAGACTGAAGTCTGTGGTCTACCTCCCAGGAGACTATGTGTGTAAGAAGGTTAGAGCTGATGATGTCACTAACACTACTGTGGTAACATGTTATGAATTAGGAAGTGGAATTTTACTGTATGTGGCGAACACAGACAAGCGGATTGATAAACACAGTGAAACCTCCCAGTGCAGTTCTATTAAATATAAACACTCTTGAAACCAATCGACCAATCAAATTAGTGAACCAGAACTGTATAACAGGAACTAACTTTTCTCACAGACGTTCCATAACATTAAAAGTTACAACAAAGTAATAAAAATTTAAATGTGGAAAATGTCTGCAATGTAAAGGGAATAAAACAATTCAGTACATGCTGTTATTGGAAAATATTCATTATTGATAACTTATAAATGATTTTGAGTGAGATAGCTTTCCATTTATTACATACATTAGCCTCAGAGTTCCAGTGAAAATGCTTACCAATCACCTTACAATTGAGGCTGGTACAGGGGTGTGGGTGCAGGTTTTCATTTCAACCGAGCAAAAGCCAAACCTAAATCTATTGAAAGCCAAGACCAACTGATTAAACAGGTGGAATCAGATGTGCCTCCTGCTTGGTTGGAAAAACCTGCACCCACAACGGCCCTTTCTGGATAAGATTGTCCACCCCTGGGCTAGTAGAATATTGTATAAAATGTAAACGTTGGATTTTTGATCGGAAGGGCATGAGTTCAGATCCCAGCACCACCAAGCTGCCATTGCTGGGCCCTTGAGCAAGGCTCTTAACGCTCAATTGCTCAGTTGGATAAAAAATTTGATAATTGTAAGTCGCTCTGGATAAGGGAATCTGCCAAATGCCATAAATGTTAATGTTAAATGTTAATGATCTTCAGTTTGCTCGTTCAGTTATTAGCTATATAAACAGTATTTATAGAAATAGACACATAAACCTTCCCATGCTCAAGGGTTCTCCTGATCAGAGGGAGTGTAAATAACTTTAGTGATATAAATATTTTTAGGGTTAAGTTGGAATTAAGTCTTTTATCCTCTTATGTAGCTTATGTGAATGTTCTCCCTCTGTGTCAGGGTGAGATCGGCAGGGAGATGTATATCATCAAAGCTGGAGAGGTGCAGGTGGTTGGAGGCCCTGATGGTAAAACTGTGTTTGTCACTTTGAGGGCCGGATCTGTTTTCGGGGAAATCAGGTGAGTGTTCTGGAAGTTTCACTGTATGATGAATTACCATCATTTCTGAACAATATTTTTGTGTATAACAAATTAAGTGCATTTCTCTATCAGCTTGCTGGCAGTAGGTGGAGGAAATAGGCGCACAGCTAATGTGGTAGCACACGGCTTCGCTAACCTTTTCATCCTGGATAAAAAGGACCTCTCTGAGATCTTGGTGCACTACCCAGAGTCCCAGAAAATACTACGCAAGAAGGCCAAGTGAGAGGATGATCTGCCTCAGCAACTATTCTCATACACACATATGCATACAGTGAGGGGAAATAAGTATCCAGACACCTTTGTTCTTGTTATTTAATATACCTCTAGTGCATTTATTTACTTCAAATTGAAATACCTAATGTCTTTTGACTTTGTACTTATAAATACAACCAAAAAAAATATGTATTTATAAACATAAACAAGGATACGCATGTTGTTGTTTTTTTTAAATGATAGGGGATACTATAGATAGGGGATACATATTTGGATACTATATTTAATGTATTATTGATTGGGAAGCTTTCACACAATCGTGCAAACAATCATGGTGAAATTGAAGGAGCTTCTTCAAATTCTCAGGGTCAACATCAATAAACAACACTCAAATGAAAAAAAGCTACAGATCCATCGCAAAGACTTTAAACATTCTTGACAGTACAAATGGTGGTTCCAAGAGTTTATGGAAACAACAAATAATCGTCCTTGGACAGGTGCGCAATGGAAATTTTTACAGCACACTTTCAGACTAATGATAAGGAAGGTAAGAGAGAAGCCAACAGTCACTTGAAAAGAGTTGCAGGACAACCTTAAAGCAGCAGGAACAACAGTTACACAGAGAACAATAAGCAATGTACTATACTACAATCATCACAGTTCCTACACCTTATGCAAAACTCCTCTGTTGAAAAATAAGCACAGAGAAGTATGTCTAAAATTTGCATACAATCATTTAGAGAAATCAGAACACTTTCAGAACAAAAGACAAAACAAAAATAGAACTTTTTGGCAATAATTTAGCTCGTCATGTTTGGAGAATTAAGGGTTGCATGTATGATCCTACAGTGAAGTATGGAGGTGGGAACATCATGATTATGGGGCTGCTTCTCTGTAAATGTCACTGGGGAATTATGTCATTGAAGGAAATATGAATAGAGTGATCTCCTGACTTTATTTATGAAAACTGCAAGTCCATGGGCAGTGGGTTAAGGCTCTAGGTTACTGACCAGAAGGTTGGGTGTCATTCGAAGTCCAGATATTACTTCCACAAACGTCCACGTCACTACATGAACTATTAGCATAAGGTGAGGATTCAGTGTATTCAGGTATCATGTCGTGGAGACGCTGTGTGTTTCGGTGCAAAAGCAAAACTCCTTTGTTTGGCCTTCAGAAAACGGACGAAATTAGGAATCAGTGGTTACTGTTTATTTATAACGCTGTTCCTGAACAGTACAACCCAAACGTTTGCTTGTGCATAGCACATTTTACGGAGGACAGCTTTGTGAACCTGGGAGAGTACAAGGCAGGCCACACTCTGAAAGGCCACTTCTGAAAAGTGAGGCGATTCCCACTTTGCTTGGACAGTCTTGTGCTTCTGAATCAGAACCTGTAAGTATGTTTGATTATTTTATGAAGTATCTGCTACTGACTGTCCAAATGTGGAGTTTTGTGTTGTGGCCCAGGGCTCCATTGAAGACCTCTGCTAAGGTGCTAGCTAAAGTTTGCTAAGTTGCCTCAGTTTTTTTAAGTGTTTCTTTGTATGTTGGTGGGCTGACAGAGACATTGATTGTAGCTGTTGTTGTGATTGTATCTTGAAACGGTTTATATCAATCGAATCACAAGAATTTTAGATTTCCAAGGATAGCTAAGATAGATCACATGAGTACCAATGTACACACAGAAGCTGTGTACATTGCATAGTTTTGGACTTAACAACATGATGGTGGAATTTACATCGTATCTGAAATGTAAGAGAGTTACAAAGTAAAAACTTACCGCTGTGAAATGTTCTGCTCAAGTCGTGTTTGCAGAGTTCGCTCCGCTTGATCGTCCACATTTTCTGAATCTGACTGAGGCTCAAACTCATACGGCAAACCCGACGCCATGTTGCTTAGGAGTTTAGAATTGCTTTAGAAGCCTTGGAAGCTGAAGCTAAGCCAAGGGGTGTTGCATTTCCGAAACACACTTGAGGTTTTTGTCCAATCACAACGCAGCGGATCAGCTGGCCGATCAGAGCACTCTGGGCCTTTTAGAAGCAGGGGATTTGGAGCGTTGAGCGTTTCAGGCAGCCTGGGAATAGAGGTACTGCAATAATGTACAGTATGTGACACATAGTGCATTTTTTGAACATTAAAGCATGTTAACCTATTCTATTACACCCAATAAACAAAATAATGAATGTTAAAAATGTTTCAATATCATATGACCCCTTTAAGGTTCTTAAACGTATTTGTTTATGCTTAAGAATACTTAATTTTCTGTTCATGTTTATACATAAGCACAAAGTCAAAAGACATTATGTACTTATAAGTATAAAACGTGTGTGTTAAGTTCTAAGTTTGTAGCAGATATATGCACAGGAAGTATATTAAATAACAAAAACAAAAGGGGCTGAATACTTATTTCCCCTCACTGTACACCATTAATGCCTTGTCTGAGTGAACCAATCAGCACAGATCTGCTTACAGTTGAAACAGTGTACTAAACCAAAACGTTGTTTGTGATGATGTTAGTGGAGAGTTAATTGAAATCAGTCAGAAGTGGGTCTCATGATACTTGTTTACTGCTCACCCATGGATCCAATTCACCATCAGTGTATGTATGTACTCACTGTACTCACTCTAGTGTGCTGAATTTATCTTTATTTAGTAATTAAGATGTGAAGGCCTCAACCACAGATGTCCTGAAGGCCCACAGCACTGTTTACTGTTCTAACAGACATTAATGCTCAAATCATTAGCATGCCAAGTCTTTTCCTAACTACATCAGTTGTTTTAGAGCATATACAGTATATGAAGTGCTGTTTAGTGCTGTGTGCCCTCATGGACTGATGCTCATGACCTATTTGGTTGAGCACATTTGTGTGCTTCTATTACTCAGGAAGATGCTAACAAAGGATACAAAGCCACAAGAAGAGAAGGGTGTGGGTAAGGAATCTGGTCAGGTGATCCCATTACGACCAGAGACTCCCAAACTGTTTAAGGCCGCCCTGGAGGTGGGCAAAGGAGAAACGTTCGCCAAACTGAAAGAGACCTACAAAGATGCTGGAGCCACACTACAGGTGCTTGCCCTATCTTCATATAATATATATATATATATATATATATATATATATATATATATATATATATATATATATATATATATATATATATATATAATATATATTATATATTATATATATATATATATATTGCATGCATTTTTACCATTTCTAGAGTTTCCCTTCATATGATCTTAATTGTAATTTTAAAACTTTTATACATGGTACATGATGTATCTTATAACCTTTCATTTCCATATCTCCATCTCTCAGCCTTCCAGCAGCACAGCAGCACCCGTGCCCCCTCCCTCACCCATTCACCGTCGATCACCCATGCAGCGCACAGTCACACAGGACGACGATGATGACCTGGTGACACAGACCACGGACAGCACGGTGATCATCCGCATGATCCCACGCCAACACGGAGAGGAGATCCTCAGTGTTGAAATGGCGGAGGAAGAAGATGGAACAGCTGAGAAGACTGATCAGGAGGAGAGGAAAGAAGAATAGAAGTTGCGAGAAAGAATGAGAAATTAGGGCTTGAGGCTGAGGAATAACCTATTATTATTATTATTATTATTATTATTATTATTATTATTATTATTATTATTATTATGCTTTTAGTATTATGGGCAACTATTCTAACTGAATCCAAACCAAAGCGGCATTTGCTATTTAATTAAGCTTAGTGATGCTTTTCTGTTTTAAAGTCATAGCTAACTTTAGCATTAGATGAGCTTTAAAATAAGGAGGTGTGCGTGTGTGAGTGAGTGTGTTATGGAACCTGATTTCTTTTTCCTATAAAACACACTGCTCTGATTTCAGGAATGCTACCTTGCCTGCTTTTAAACTGCCATGCTGTCTTCCATTATAGCCCTAGCTATATGTAAGCAAATACACTCACAAACACACATCAATATGCACACATTTTCTGGCCTTTACAGCAAAGCAACATAGATCTCATAGTTTTTGCATTACAGTCATTGCACTATGACAATTTAATTGTGTATGTATGGTAGATACACTACTCCAGCAGAGACAGGAAGGTTAGTGTATGTTAGCCTGGCACCATTTTTAGTTCTGTCTATCAGATAAATCTTGATTTCAGCATGTACCTATAGTACAGAATACCCAAGCCGTCAGCCAATCTAACAATAATGTAAAAAATCAACAGACAAGGGATTTTCTCTGTGTGCATGTTTTTCTCTGTGAGCTCCTGTAGCCCTTCTGCATAATACTACTACGTGAATATTAAAGTTTAAATGTTAAATGAGATACAAAGACATTACAGCTTAAAATGGTGAGGTAATAAGCAATCATTACGGCACGCATTATCTTAAGAGGGTCTTTTATTTTGGTGGCTAATGCTGCATTCGACTAAAACTCATGACTTGTGAATTTCTGACCTCCATCTAGAAAAAACTAAAAAACAAATGATACTAGAAATTCCTACCTGTAAACTTGAGACAGTTTCCTCAACCCTGAGTTCAGCAAGTGACATCAAATCAACATGGCGCTCACAGCATCAACAGTAAATAAAGTAGCACTTTAAAAGCAGTAAGTGACTTCTGAGCTGTTGTCACTTTTATCACAGGAGAAACAACATAATAGCTCTGTTATATATGACACTGTTCATTTGTAAAAACACCTAACTGAACGCTGTAATTCCAGATTTGGAAAAAAACCTATTCATACATACCAACTGTACAGAGTTCTTCAAATATGGCACTTGAGTTCCACTGTCCTGCAGAGTTTAGCTCCAACTCTAATCGAACACATCTGAACAAGGTAACCATAGGTCTTCAGGATTACTACAAAACTACAGGCAGGTACGTTTGGAAGTTGAAGCTAAACTCTGCAGGCTTGAAGATCCCTGTGATAGATCATGCTTCACTGTTGCCAATATCAAATGTAGTAACATTTTAGACCTATTGTATATCAATTGTATGTCAATCATAAACATAATTACTGTAAAATACTGTTCATTTTGATTATTTGTTTTGCTTATATATAGTAAATCTGTTCATTTCTGAAAATGCATGAATAAAGCAGGCTTTTCCTCAGATTTCTACGAGCCCTAGCTCTGTAACCAGTGGAATGTCAAATTCAAAATTGTTACAGCAGAATGCTACTATAGAGGACTTATTTCTGTGAAAATTTCAGGTTCGTATCTGGTCCCCCACCAGAGATATTCAACCCAAAAATGAGGGGAATTTTTTTTTTTTATGTACTTTCTTTCCCCTATAAAAAAAAAAACAAGAGAAGTCTAGAACCTGAAATCTTCATGCACACTATACTCACCTAGGTACCTTCCAAACAAAATTAAGACTGAGACTTGAACCCTTCCCATTATAAACTGGCACTAAAAGTGGAACTGTGAGCAATTCTGAGCATTACATTTGGATTTAAGGTCCAAGTATAAGGAACAAGAATGTGCAAGAATGTTTATATATGTATAGCTTTTACAGTTATAGATCAGTTTTTGTTCCAAGTAGCTGGGCCCATCCTGAGCTGAGACTTTGAGGTTTCTGTACACAGATTTATAACCAATGTGTGCAGTTAGAGAAAACAAGCGTGTTGCGATTGTGCTTGCTCTCACCTACTCTGTAGAAAATTCTTTTTCTGTATAATATGAGGTGAGGTTTTTTTTTTTTAAAAGACATTTTATATGTTATGAACAGGAAAGGAAGTATTAACACTGCCCCATTAAACAGAGTTTAATTTACTAGTAACATTAACCCGCCATAAACAACATGGGTGTACTCTGATTTTTGGAAGTTGCACTGAAATTGAGCAATTGAAGGAACGTTGTATTTGCAATATAAACATACTACAGCTGAAGACTTGTCCATATAAAATAGCAAATTTTCAGTATGTGATTTCTGTCACCATATTGTGTATTTTGTAAATTAATTGTAAATTACAATGTAAATTATCTTTGTGTTTCTTCACTCACTAACCATAAGCAATGACTGGACATATTGAGAGAGAGAGAGAGAGAGAGAGAGAGAGAGGGGAAAAGGGACAGGAAATGGGAGGATTTTTGGCATTGTTTCTCCCACCGTCTAGTAGACCCAAGACAGGAAGTGAAAAAAGGCGAGAATCTAGGAAACAATACTGAATGAGCTGAGTTCGTTCAGCAGACGGGAAACACTGATAATAACCAAGTCTTTTAAAAGCTCTACAGTTGGTGACAGCATAAAGGTTGTTCATTATTTAAGGGATATAAAGATATTCTTTATGTGTTGATTCATTTGTGTACAAGATGGAGCAGTATGATTAATTCCTTTTATACCACAGCACTGTTGAATTCTCAAATCAGATTGGTAAGAAGGTGATTCGTTTACTATAAGGTAGGCTATAATTGAAATCACAGGTTTATATTAATCGTTCTACAAAAAAGCAGAGCACAATACACAAGTACATTTTCAGACACTATGAACTAATATGGTGCCTGGGTATTTTCACTATACTGCACACTATACTATATTTGTTAGTTTTTGAGTGTTAACAACCTTAGTATTGGAAAAAATAAATAAACAAACAAATAAATAAATAAATAAATACCCATGTGGTGTATTATATTTGCTGTCTAAAAGTGATGGGCACTTTGACTACTTGTAGCAGATAACAGACAGCAAAAGCATGTAAAACAATTTGTCTGCGGTGCTGCTACGGATAATGAATTGTACATTAAAACGAATAAAACATGTAGCACTAAAAATACCATTGGATAATGTAGCAAGCACTAAACACAATCTGTCACTCTTGTTTCAAGTATATTTTGATTTCCCTTAAGTACAAAGTGGTTATATTTAGTATCTGAATTTTCCCTTAGGTACAAAGTGGTTATATTTAGTATCTGAATTTTAAAAAATCTGTCATATTTAAATTGCTTTAAAGAAGCAGTTTGGAAATGTTCCATTAAACTACAAAGTAAACTGTAATTGCTGTGAAAATCTTCCACCCATCTGATACCACCATCTCTGGTAAATGATGCATCATGAGTTGCTTTTTAAGGAAAACAGGCCAAGCTGAGTGACTTTATGATAATGGTAATGATAATGTTAATGATAATGAGTCTTTATTGATTCCATATACATGCAGGCCAATACTGTTGATCATAGCTAGATGGAATAATAACAGCGCTCCCATTACAATATCTCTGGGAAACTTTATTTCATTATTATCCAGAGGCATGGAACAAGCTACAGACATGAGGTCTTTCGTAGCCAACAATAACATTGGATTTCTTCAGTTTGTTATTAGCTACCTTTGACTAATGATACTGAATTTAGCCTATTGTTATGTTAGCTATGACTTTTTCTTTGTAGCTTGCTAAATGACAAACAAATCTTGCTTATGTCTGATTGAGCCCCTACTCAGCATATCATACACAGATAGGGGGCATGTTATGTAATTTTCTATTGACGTGGGTAAGTATTTTGCCCCAACCTAGATTCCATCCATCCATCCATCTTATCCTTTTCAGGGTCACAGGGAACATGGAGCCTATCCCAGGGAGCATCGGGCACAAAGCAGGGTACTCCCTGGACAGGGTGCCAGTCCATCACAGGGCACAATCAAACACTATAGATACTTTAGACACGCCAATCAGCCTACCATGTATGTCTTTGGACTGGGGGAGGAAACCGGAGTACCCGGAGGAAATCCCCGCAGCACGGGGAGAACATGCAAACTCCGCACGCACAGGGCCCCGGTGCGACTCGAACGCACAGGACCCTGGAGTTGTGAGGCGAACGTGCTAACCACTAAGCCTAGATTCCCTAGATTCAGCACTTTTAAAGTGCCTCATATTAATAAATAGTAATTACTTTTAAGTATTTAAAAGTGTAGATATTTGTGGCAGTGGTTGGTATGAACAGTTATGTATAAAAGTATGTGATTTAATACACTCTTGTGGGCAGACAGTTATGCATACTTGAACAGTATCTAGAACACTATTTAAGTATGTGAGTCTGAGAGGATTTTCGCACTAACTGTTCACAGATTGGAACGCAGCTACGTCACTGCTCGTCAGAGCGCGCGCGGTCAGCTGTGCGCGCCCCCACCGTCGTTTTCCATGAGTCTGTCAGTGCGCGTTCCCGCGCCGTGCTACCGCTTGTGTTTTCGGTTTGGCTGAACAGTTTTCTCATTCATATTTAACTCAACTTTGGACGCTCTTTTTTTAAGCGACGTCGAGGTGCTACTGTTTACAAAGCTCAAAATATCTCCTGGGACTGACGGAAAGACGGGAAAGACGAGTCCTGGGGAGAAGTTTTGGCGTCTTGGCGTCAAACTGTAAGTTGGTTTCCTTTCCATACTTGGGCTTTTGGCTGGGGAAAATATAGTCTAGGAAATGATTTAAGTTTCCGTTTTGGGTTTCTGTGTATCTTGTCTGTGTTTGTGTTCGGTTTAACTCTGGACAAACATATTAACGTTTTTTCTTGTTAGAAATAAAGTTTGTCCGGTCAGGGGGAAAAGATGTAAAAGTTTAGATGACGTTGAAAACTCTGGTGGGTGCAACTAATTGTAAGGCGGCTGGATCTGAAATAGCTGGACTGCAGAGGCCGTTATTATCTACAATATTCTGCAATGAACTGGTCAAGTGCTACAAACAAGCTATAATTATAATGAGGCCTGTAGTTAAGGTATAATAATAATAAATAAATGCAGCTGTTTTAGAACAGGACTACTACTAATAATAATAAATAAATAAATAAATAAATAAATAAATAAATCCAGCTGTTTGAGAACAGTACTACTACTACTACTAATAATAATAATAATAATCATAATAATAATAATAATCATAATAAATAAATGCAGCTGTTTTAGAACAGGACTACTAATAATAATAATAATAAATAAATAAATAAATAAATAAATCCAGCTGTTTGAGAACAGTACTACTACTACTAATAATAATAATAATAATAATAATAATAATAATAATAAATGCAGGTGTTTTAGAACAGGACTACTACTACTACTACTAATAATAATAATAATAATAATAATAATAATAATAATGATAATGATGGTGATGAATTATGTAGCCCATTTCTAACATTCAAGGTGTGTGTATATGTGTGTGTGTGTGTGTGTGTATGTATGTATGTATGTGTGTGTGTGTATATATATATATATATATACACACACATATACATATACACACACACACGCATGCATATTACACACACCTGAACTCAAACTGTGCTCGATCAGCCACTGAGTAATCCTAAATAGTCATGTAGTCAAATAAGTAAGTAACATGTTGGAGCAAAATCATAGTGTCTGGGGTGACGAATATTCCTGCTCTCTGTACACACACCTGAGCTCAGGTAATGAGTGGGTTTAGTAGGTGTGAGTGTGAGGTGTTCGTAAAATTATCTTCTAGCACAGCTGAGTGTTTTTTTTAGTTTTTTGTTTGTTTTTTGTATGGAAAAAAAATCCACTATTTATTTAATTATCTACAAATAAAAATAATTCTAAACAAAGAAAATTACATTTGCAAGGGGGAACCCAAAAATTACAAAAAAATAATAAATCCTGGTGTGTTAAAACGTACAGCATTTCTCATTTTATCACCTTCAAAGTACTCTCCTTGTGATGCAGTACCCTTGTCCCAGTGTTTCTCCCATTCCTGGAAACATTTCTTGTAGTCATCTTTTGTTATCATCTCTAGAGCCTCCTGCGTTTAGTTTTTTTTTTTTTCTTCCTGGATTTCTTCCACGGTGGTGAATCTTCTCCACTTTAGTCTCTTTTTTTTTTTTTTAAATTTTGGGAACAAAAAGAAGTCGCAAGGAGTGAGATTTGGTGAATATGGTGGATGTGAAGTGATAACCAAGGAGTTTTTCACCAGAAAAACTGTGGTTAAAAATGCAGTGTGCAGGTGCATTATCATGGTGCAAGATCCAGTTCTGTGTGCACCACTCCTCTGGATGTGTTCTCACCACTCGGGAGACTGACTCACCAGCCTGTTATTACATACTACCTTGTGGCAAACCCTGCAACTACGCCAAGTGCGCATGCCACGTTCGAATTCTGGGTATTTTTGGATCCCACCTCGTATGTATATCCTGCATCAACAATCGGCAACAATCCTACAACAAACAACAACCCATCACGTGTTATTTCCGAGACACATGAAGTGTGTCTGCATCTTTTTCTAATAGGTCACAGGACTAAAGGTCGACTGATTGATCGGTTTTGCAGACTAAACGGCATCGATAATCGATTGCTGTAACTATCGGTCATCTCTGACAATTTTGTTTGTTTATTTGTTTTTTTATTTCTTTTGGATGTCTCTATTTTGTATATATTTTATTTACTTTAATATTTATGTTAAATAATGTTATTTATATGTTATTATTTAATTTTAAAAAAAGTACAGTACATTTTCAAGGTACAGTCTGTACTGTTTATTTTCGTAATAAAGTCCACCTAAGTTTTGTACTGGCCATCTTAGTTATCGTTATCAGTAAAAATCCACTATCGGTCGACCTCTACACAGGACAGTGTAACACTTGCTATTTGCCCTCATCCGCATACATGAACTCTCAGATGCACATGATTGGCCAGTTTTGCTGTGATTGACAGGAGAGAGTAAGAACACGTCATCCCTCCCATCTAGCGAGCACAGCCAGGTTTACTCTTTCAGCAGTGTCAGAATTCAAACTCGTCATCTCCCGACAATAGGGTTAACACTCTTCTGTTGCTTTTTTACCATACTATTTGACCATTTTTGCCACTTGTGATGTATTGATAGAATCCTATTGCTATATATTCCAGTTGGGTCTTTATTCTGTTCTGAGATATGCAAACGTTTATACTCAGCTAATGATTTTGTCCCTAACACTGATCAGGAGCATAAAATGTATAAGGAATATAAGATCAGGGAACATGCATACTGGTGTAAAAGTCAAATTTGCGCAATCTTAAAATTTTCCCCTTAGCCCAGTTTGAAATCATTCTGCCCTGTCAAAGTTTGAAGGTAGATTTTTACCAGAAGCTGAAAGGTTGATGACCTACTCTGAACTTAGTTGTATCCAAAGGTTTTTTGCACCCCTGGCCAAATGACATATTTTGCTGCTTTACATAAACACAACCTCTGCAGCAAACTATTTTTAAACAGTAACATTGTCTGAAAATGTTAATGCACAGTTACTTTATGTTTGATTAACTTAAAAATAATAATAATTTTGCTGTGTGCAAAAGTTTGGACACTCATCCAGTTGTAAAGCCTCAGAAGTTAATTAACTTGTTGGACTTTGACTCGACATGACCTCCTCTAACCAGCTGACAGAGGATCTGAAAATGAATCTAATTAATGTCTGTAACACAGGGGAAAACTATAAAAAGGATTAATAGCTTCTACTGTCCAAAATGTCAAAGAAACGGAAGTTAAGGGGAACTGCAAAACCTTCAGGTAGAACTGCTCATATGCCGGGCCGAAAGGCAAAGCAAAACCCGGAAATGATCTTAAACATGCAGCACGTGCAAGATGGCCCAAGAATATCTCGGAACGAGAAATATTTTACAAGGAAGAATGAAGACTCTTAGCTGACTACAGAAAGCATTTGCAAGCTTTGATTTTTGTCAAAGCTCCTGTTACTAAGTGCTTAGTAGGGTGTCCAAACTTTTGTACATGCCACAATTACTAAATAATCGTTTTGTTTGTTTAAATTTGTCAAATAAAAAGTAACTGTGCATAAACATTTGCAGAAAAATATTTTTTAAAATAGTTTGCTTCTTTTGAGTTCAAGAATTAACAAAATATGTAAGTCGGTTAGGGGTGCTCAAACTTTTGCATACAACTGTATATTTGTAAGTGTGGTCTTTGGTTACCATTAGCTATAACAGTAAAGAATTAAATGTCAGGCACGTCTTAGAAGGTCGACTACATCTTATAGTGAAAAAATGTTTAAACCGTCCCTTTAAAGCTGGGTTGAATTCTTGATGTTATTTAATAACGTTTAAATGCTCTCTTAGCGAATCCTTCTGTAAAGAGATGTTTAAAATTTATGACAGAAGAATTTAGTACAACAGTGCTTTTGAGGTAAATTTGTTCCTTTAAGTTTTTTGCTGCAGGGAAGTTTTCAGGACGGACAACCTTGCACTTTCTCAGTTATGTGACAAGCTGCATTTTTGTTTTCTCTTTATTAACTTCGAGAGAGTATAAAGAAAGGCTTGTGCAAGGCATAACTGTTTATATCTGCTACAGCAGTTGATAACAAAAGCGATAACAAGAACGTGCTTGTTTTGCAGACACGACGTTAGATGTATCTACAGTATACACTGATAACAGCACAGCATGTTGTTCTTTCAGTTTAAAAAAAAAAATTGTAATCACTGGAAAATTCCTGTCCTATTAAAATAATTGAACAGTGGGAACAGTAAATCTGCTTTGTGTCATGCCCCAGCACACTAATAGTGTTTTATTATATGGTCAGGTTTATTTAGGAGCTGAGAAACCCCTGAACTGCGCTGGACTCTGGATTTACAGCGTCAAAGCTGCGGCCTGTCGTGTGCGACTGGAGACCTTGTGGGTTTTAAAAACAAGCCCAGGCCATTACACATAAATGCATGAGGAAAATTGTGTCCTGCTTCACTCCTGTTTTTCCCTTTTAGTCTGTAAAACACTGTCTTTAAGTCTTGTCCCTAGAGAGAGTTACACATTTTGGTATTTTTCCATACTCTTAACAGTGTTCTTCCTATTCTCATCAGCTCATTACCACACCTTTCAAGACGTTAAATGGGTGTGTTGGAGAAGGAAATGCAATAAAACGGGGATTAAATGAGCAAGATCGCTGCCGTTTGCAAATCCTTTGCTTCAGCATGAGTCATTCCAGACTGCGAGTCAGAGCCGAGAGTGAAGCGAAGTGTCCTCAGGAGATTTACTGTGAGAAGTAAACAGTGAGTGGATGCTGTATAGGGTGGCAGTTCATCCTGCTATTCTGGTCTTCACAGAAAGACGAGCGAAGTTTCAGGAGCTAGTTTCGGGACCGATGACGGTTACATAACGTTACAAGACATGGACTGAAAGTAGAAAATTCCACGCCGGAAGATGTGATCAGCAATGCTGTCGAAAATAAAGCTGTACAAGGCTTACGCAGTGCAGAAAGACAGCGGGGCCGCAAAATAATGACTAAAATGATGTACAATTATTCAAAAATTATTTAGAACAAACACAGCACTGTTGAATTCTCGCTTGTGTTTAGTATTTTCTATAATATCTATACTAGTTGCTCTGACTGTAGCTCTGACTGAAAGACAAATCACAGGTTTATATTAATGTGCTCGTTCTGATGCATCAGGTGCATGATGATTTTAGTTAACGGAGAACATTTTCTAATTGTTGATATGGTGACGTTTTCTGTGAGGCGTTTTCGGGAAGGAGTCTTCAGTGTTCGAGCTTTGTAACAATCTTTGTAAAGTTTTCTGCCACAGGAAAGTCTTACTGTTTGTCTATCAAATGAAAAGTTGCTATGTTTTTTGACTTATTAACTTAGAGAAGCTAGTGAGGGAATAAAATGTAGCAACTAACTTGTACTACACATTAAATGTAACTATAAACTGATAATAAAAAAAAAGTACAACACTATTCGTGAATAAATATAAGTTTTTAGCTTTGGGGAAAAAGATAAGGTTGTAAACTTAAATAACATTCCTTCTTGGTCACGTTGAGTGTAACCTTTAAATATAAACAGAATTCAACTTAAAATAGTAAAATCAGTATGCCACCACAGTATATGACTAAATACGATAAACTATTTTTTTAAAATTATATTTAACATTAGCCAATTAGCTGAGCTCACCAATATTGCAAGCCACACATCATGTTCTTGATTAAAATACAATGAATTGTGCCGCTCTGAAAGATGTAAGGCTCTACATAGATACCGGTAGGTTGTGAGTTCCCGTCCCAGTGTTGTGTTCTTGAACAAGCCAATCAAAACCTTATTTTGAAGAACATAAGATCCATGTAGTAAGTGTTGTCTATGTGGTAATGGATTTACTCATTACACGATGGCAGCCCGTGCAACCTTGTTGTGTCCTGGGTTTTGTATGATTCTGTTAGTTCTGAAAATCATTATTGTTTGGACTGGGCCACTCGCACACAAGTCTCGAAGCACTTACTATAAAAACTAGTTTCCAGAAGCGATGTGAAGTGCTGAATAGAGAACAGATGGTTGAAGCGTGTGGCACTGGCTGCATCATACCAGCAGGTGGCACTGTTCTCTCCTCTGCTCTCTGTGCCACGTTACACCTGTCTGCTGTCTGCTCTCTCCATTCCAGCCTGAGCAGTGTGTTGCAGATCAGAAAGGCATCAGAGCCTTGTCATGTCGTCATGAATTCAGTGTTGTGATTTGAAATACTGTGAGATAGATAATAAACCATAAACCACACATTTTTTAAAATCATAGCATTGGTGTGACTTAAAAAAGAATCATTTGGTCAAATAAGTACAGGCTAGTCTTAAACTCTGACACATGATGGCTATAAACTGCAAGGTCTGTTCTGATCCCAGTGTGTTGCTGAATAATTGTCGTGTGCTATTTGAGCAGCTCTTTCTCTCTCTCTCTCTCATAATGTCTGCTTATCTCTGTCTCTTTCAATCTCTCCCTGCATCAATCTTTGTTTATCTCTGTCTAGATATATCTCTGTGTCTCTGTCTGTCTCTCTTTCTCTCTCGCTCTCTATGTAGCCTGTTTCTGTGTCTATCTCTCATTGTCTAGCTCTCTTTTTTTCTCTCTCAATGTACATCTGTCTCTTTCCATCTCCCTGTGTCAATCTCTCAATGTTTATCTCAGTCTCTCTCTGTCGGTCTGTTTCTATGTCTATCTCTCTTTGTCTCCAGCGCTCTCGTTCTGTCTCTCTCCCTTTTTCTATTTCTCTCCCTCTGTCTCTTGATGTCAGTCTTTCTCTGCCTCTATTTATCTCTTCTGTCTCTCTCTTTTTCTATATCTCAGTGTCAATTCCTGTTTCTCATTCAGTCTGTCTTTCCTTTTTCTATCTCTTCTTATCTGGATCTTTTGTTGTCTATCTTTCACTGTCAGTCTCTGGCTATCGTAATATGTCTCTGTCTGTCTTTTTCTATGTCTGTGCCTCTCTCTATGTCCCTCTGTTTCTATGGCCATTTCTCTGTGTTTATCTGTCTGTGTATCTCTCTGTCTGTCTCTCCTTTTTCCTATCTCCCCTTATGTCTTTCTCTGTCTATATCTGTCTATCTCTCTCTCTCTGTGTGTTTATAACTCTCACTCTGTCTATTTTTCCCCATTGACAATCTCTGTGAACGTCTGTCTCTATCCATTTCTATTTATCTCTCTTAAGTTGTATCTGTCTGTCTTCCTTATTTTTTTAAATGAAACACAGATATGGTGACAGCATTGTACAGACAGAACCATCACACTCTTTAATGATGGTTTTATCTGAAGTATTTGAGGTGCTCTTGCACAAAATTTAGAATTGTTCATAAACAGAGCAAAA
This sequence comes from Ictalurus punctatus, assembly GCF_001660625.3. Taxonomy (NCBI): domain Eukaryota; kingdom Metazoa; phylum Chordata; class Actinopteri; order Siluriformes; family Ictaluridae; genus Ictalurus; species Ictalurus punctatus. Next base: position 7,374,291 of record NC_071284.1, read on the forward strand.
AACAGCAAATATTATTTTAGTTAATTCTGAACCCGGAGTTTTATGGTGAACGTGGTGAATCTCTGAGCTGGTACACCATGATGCCTGGTTGGGGGGGGGATCAGTAGCCCAGGTGCCTGGGACAAGCAGTTTTCATGTCCAGGCTATAAGTTTTTATACAGAGTTGCCTGAAAGACAGGTAAGTACAACAGCAAGAAAGAGGGGGAAAAAACAGAGACATGGTCTGGTTGATTTATAGAACTTCTTTTACTAGATGGATTAATTAGCGTGTCTGGATTATGGATGTATTTTTTTTTTAATCACTGCTGTGGAAACACTGACTAAACTGTTTTACATGCAGTGTGAGGACAGAGCATTGTCCAGCAGCCTGCTGTCATTAGAAACCTTGTTAGTAGAGGATAATAGTCATAAACTCGGTACAGTATGTTAGCTACCACTTGGGTCTTAATTAGGTTTCCAGGCAACCAAAACATGGAACTGGAACTACCAACAGTATTTATAACATTTGGTCCACCCCAGTTAATGTCCTCACAGAAGACAGATTCCAGTTATGGAGATCAAATTTGTTCTTCCATTTAATACTGAGACTTTCCAACTGTAATGACATGAGAACATAGGTGTGTTTTATAAATTGCATAGTCATCCATGTTCATAAATCTTGACCTTCTTTACAGGATGCAAATGGAGTAGAGATGTTCGTAGTACGTTTGTAGATGTTCGTAGGCTATTTGTAGTAAGCTCCCAGGCATCAGAATGTATTTTGCTGAAACTAGTTTCAAACACACCATGGTGTATTTTCTGACGTTGCTCTGTTTTTAAAAAAAAAAAAAAAAAAAAAAAAGAGCACATGTGGTGAGCAGATGTGGAGCCCCAATATAGCTGCTTCTGTCCGTGTGTGTGTGCCCATGCCTGGATGCTTTGACGGGGACTCTGAGTCACACTGGACGTTACGGTGTTCACTCAGGATGCTCTGTACTTAAACACCATGGCAAACGCGTACACACACACTTACACACACACACACACACACGCCCAAGTTAAGATGTGCTCTGTGATTACGGCGCTTCCCACCCGTCTGACTCGATGTATAATTAGCTCCTGAAATAAAACACACACGCACGCACGCTGGGCATGTAAGGACAGCCATGCCAAATGTGCTGCTCATGAACAACAGAAATTCTGTGTGATTTGTCTTTGTCTTTGTCTCTATCTCTCCCTCCTTTTGTGTTGATCGTTTTCCATCTATACTGTATGTCTCTGTCTCTTTTCTACTTATGTCTCACAGCCTCTTTGCGTTTGTGTCTGTCTCTCATATGCCTGTCTCCCCCATTTGCCCATTTGCCTTCCTCCTTCTCCATCTGTCTATCTATCATCTTTCATGTGTTTCTGTTTCTCTCTTGTGTTTCTTTGACGTTCTCACTTCCTGTGTCTTGCTTCTTCTCTCCATCTGTCTGGTTTTCTGGCCCCTTCGTATTTTAATGATGATTGAATGTGTCTGTTTCTGTGTGTGTGTCTGTTTCTCTGTTTTCCCCCCGCCGTTCTTTTTCCACCCTGTCATATTTTCTGTAATCCTGCAGTATAATAGTGAGTCATCACTGATGTGACGTATGGATGGAAGATTTGTCCTGAAGTCTCTGCTGTGAATTGACATGCTGAGGTTCAGTAGTGTGTGTAAGAGTTGTTAGCTGCTTGTGAACATCAGCAAGAGTCATAGTAAGTGGAACACTGAGATGCAAAGCAGAGACTGCTATAATGAGTTATTTTAATATTATATATAGCTTACAGCTTATATGACACCACAAGGTTGCTACAAATTCTGGTATGGGCTTCCTTTGTGTATATAAATCTAGATTATTATCTACTTTTATTCTGGTGATATGAGCGAATTGGGCTCTAAAGGGGCACTCGGCTATAAGATAAGGTCTGATAAGGTTTGTATAGGCTTTGGAGCACAGAAAAAATGTGTTTATGCTCTGGGTTGAAGCAACCATGTTGGGCTGTAACTGATTGACTTTCTCAGAGGATTTAGTCAAAGCACGACGCAATTCATATACAGGAAATTGCATGCCTAATCTAAAGTAAGTGAATTTTATAACCAGAGGAAGAATTCCTATTGCCCTGTGTATGTCACAAAAGGTACAATTTAATACGTTGTTCTTTGTTAAATTGGTCTTTCATCGGTGTATATACATGCAAGTTACATAGAATGGTACAATCTCGTTCTTCTGTTTTCTTTCAAACAAATACAAGGGATTCTTTTCATCAGCAGGGGAATCGCAATCCTAGACGGGACTGAGGCAGAGGTTTGCCTTCCAACAGGACGACCGCCCTTAACATACTGTCGAAGCGACACTGGAGTGGTACAAAGCCAAGAACCTGACTGTCTTAGAAAGGGCCTGTCACAGCACAGACCTCAATCCAATTGAGAATCTGTGACAAGACTTGACAGTTGATGTTCACCAGTGTTCTCTGCCAAATCCCATAGAGCTTGAGCAATTTTTGTCAAGAAGAATGGCCAACAATATCAGGATCTGACAGATGTGCAAAGGTGATCGAGACATATCCTAGAAATCCTGCAGCTGTAATATAGCAAAAGGTGGTACTACAATGTATTGACCCAGAGGAGTAAATACTTATGCAACCGGAAGACACATGATTTTTTTTGTTGTTGATTTAATTTTTGTGTTGCAATAAAATAATTTTGAACCTTCGAATGTTAGACAGGTGTAAATCGAATGGAAAATGGAATCCGTTTGAATTCCTCCATTTTACATACAAGGGTTAAATAGTCAGTTGGACTTTTGACTGTATAACAGTAACAGATGGACATAATAGGATGAGGGATGGGGTACAAGTGAGTATGATGAGGGTGAAGAAGACTTACACGTTCAAGACTAAGTCCAGTCGCGTGCATTGGGTGGGGGGTATTCTAGGCGTAAATGGTGCTGAGGCTTTGAGTATCAGGGTTATTATTTACTGAGATTTGATTGATTTTTGTACAAAGAAAACATTAACTCTGCTACGTGACATGGCAGGGTTCTGTAAAGGAGTATCTCTCGGGTCGATCTGAATGACTGCGTACTCTAGTACTGTTTATCATTTTTCCAGATGAGCTTATAATTTTATCAGGGGTGTGTCTGTGTGTATCCAGGTGAATGAATCATGAACAGTTCCAGCTGAGAAAGTAATAACAAGATATAAAGCAGTGTGTGCACTAGGCTTGAAACGGTCCTGTGCAGAGACCTTCAGAGGGCAGATACTCAAGTTTAAAAACAGCCAATGGATCAGGCTGTTAGAACACCAAATACAGTGTAAGCTGCGTTTTATCACTATACACATACTGTCCAAACTGGTTCCAAATTTTCCCTGATTGCAATTTTTTGTATATTTAAAACATTGTGGAAAACTATTCAATCATTAATCACAAATGTAAGCCTAAAAAAGACAGAACAACGAGTATTTCCACTATTTCTGGTTTACGGCGTGTAGAGGAGGGCGTACTTTCCGTGACATAAGCATTCTGGATCGTGGATTTTTCAGTGATTCTGCGGTAATGCGCAGTAAATGGTTATATATATATATATATATATATATATATATATATATATATATATATATATATATATATATATATATATATATATATATATATATATATAACGCTTTTAGAAGTCAGTTGTCTCATGTTCACATGGCTAAGATTTTCACTGTGTTCAGCAAAAGTGCACCACTCAAAAAGAAAAAACTAAATGGCATGTATAATTGCATTCTAATTATTGTCCCCATTAGCATAATTTGTAAAGTGTTAAATTTGACACTTTGTTGTAGGCCCATTTAATCTTTGCATGTCAAAATCGTCATCTTTTTTTATTCCCTTCAGTCAAAAACCAAAAGAACAGTTCTGACCATTGATTTAAGCAGAAGTTTTTAATATATACTTGTTTGCAAAGTTGAACATTCACATTATTGAATTCAAAACATTCTCCATGTTACTGTGACAGAAAGCTCTTTTGGTGTATTTGGCATCACAGCCCCAACCCTCACCCCAACTACAATACCCATAATGCAGTGCACCTAAACATTAACCCTTCCCTCTCTAACACTAGTGTACTCTGATGTTTTTGCAAAATGCGTAATGTATGGCAGGGCTGGTAATATAATATAATCTGTGATAAACTTTACTGGATATCATTGCAACATAATATATACTATACAATGTAAATGTATACATGCATAGTATGACAATGTAATATATACTATACTATACCAATAGTTTTCAAAGTGGGAGCCGCCAGGGGGCGCCCAGGGGGGGGGCCTCAACAATTTGGTGTGAAAAATAAATTCTCACTCTCGGACAACCACACACAATTAATTCGTAATGTAAAGATGTAATTATTAATTTTAAAAGGGGGGGGGGGGGCATATATTCAGAAGTCTGTATTTTTAATGTGTTGTGAAGACGTCTTGCAAAAGGCGGGCCTCAGTCAAATGTTAATGCCATTTGGGGGGCCTTGCCCTGGAAAAGTTTGGGAACCCCTGTACTATACTACTCATTATGTAAATGAGCATTAGGAGCCTGACATGAAAAGGAGAGACTAAGCATTATTTTGATACAATATATACAATAGCATCTTGGCTGAAACAACAGTGTTGCTACATGTTCTGGTGTAGGCATCTTTTAGAAACTTCTATAATTCTTATCTGCTTTTACTCTGGTGATAAATCAAGAGAGCACTTCAGGAATGTCTTTATGCTCAGGGTTGAATCAGCCATTTTGAGCTGTAATTGATTGACTTTTATGGTAGAATTCAAGTTAAAGGCATGAAGCAATGGATGTCAGTGATCTAAAATATGACTTTTGTAACAGAGGAAGAACTCGTATAAGGTAATTTTGAATCAAGTGTTCAAGTGTTTTCATCATGATGTGCGCATTGACATAGGTTACATAGAATAGCACCATCCCCATGTTCTCTGCTCCATTTCCAAACAAATACAAATTAAACTGCAATATGTGCCACTAAACAGTCAGGCCATCAGAATTCTCTTGCTTTGATTGAGACTGTCAGGTCCCATCAGGTGGCATTGCAGTGATTGCCTCAGTACTGATAATATGGGTCATGCTATATTTAGACCATCCCTCTAAAGCCCTCAACCAATTAAGGTTGCTCTGTTCATACAGTACAATGCCTTGTGTATATACAGTATGTTCACCACCACCACCCCCTCTAACATTTCCACATTTTGTAGTGTTGTAATCATAATATTACGAATAAAAACAAGCATGTAGTGACAACATAAGTATTCATCATTCCTGTAAAAACCCCTAAATTAGCTTTAGTGCAACCACTTACCATCAGAAGTCACATCATTAAATGGATTTGCCCAGAGTTACAGAGCACGCCTAAACAGCATCCTGGCCAACGTTCTGGGAAAGTATCAGAGTTTGATTATAAAAATTCTAAACTTTGAGCAGCCTATGCTGCACCACTTATTTATTATTAAAAAGGAACATGTCACAATCATCATTCTGCCTAGAAGAGACTGTGCAAAAAAGGGGGTAACCTGTGAAGGAGCTGGAGAGGTCCACTGCTCAGACTGGAGAAGCTGTTCACAGGAAAACCTAGCCTGGACACTGTACAAAGCTGAGCTTTATGGAGAAGTGGTAAGAGGAAAGCCATTGTTTGGGGGAATGGGGGGGTGTGTCGGGGGTCTCACAACAAGCATGTAGGAAAAGGTCGTCTGGTCTGATGAGCTCAAAATTGAACTCTTTGGCCGTGGCACAAAGTGCTATCTTTGTGTCCTGTTTGTTTCTGAAACGGGGGATGGTGAATACTTATGCAACCAACAAATGTCTGTTTTAGCTTTCTTTTTGTTCAATTTAATTGTGCGTCACAATAAAAACACATTTTTCACATTCGGGTGTTTATATTGTATCAATCAGTTGGTAAAAAATCCCAGGTCTGTTTCAATCGCAGGTTGTCAATTGCAGGTTGTTCATTTGCTAATTCTATTAGTGATTTAAGATGATTTAGAAAGTGTTACATTTAGATATGTTTACAAAATGGAAGCCGTATAGCATTTGTGGTCAAACTTTATGGCTTTGTTGCTGTGTAAGCTGAAAATGTGTGTGTGTTGGTCATAGTATTTCTGCTTTCTTTCATTTTTTTTTATTATTTCTTTCTCATAGCTCGCCTTTCTTTTCTCTCTCCTATTCTCTATCTGTCTGTCTATCTATCGGTCTACGGTGCCTTTCACTAATATTGGCACCCTTGGTAAATATGAGCAAGGAAGGCAGTGAATAATTGTCTTTATGGTTTAACCTTTTGTACAAAAATACTGTGCTTTCATGGATCAATGTAGGGAACTTAGATCATCCAACAACTGCAAACACAAAACCGGTGTATCCAAGAATTAGTATATTTTAAATATAGGTGTGCAACAATTATTGGCACCCTTTTAGTCAATACTAAAAGATATGGATGAACAACCATCCCCAGGAGCTCACCCATTCCTCCAGACAGGAAGTTTGAGTATTCTAGGAGTAAATAGGGCTGAGGCTCTTGAGCATCAGGGTCAAGACTTTATGGGATTGTTTTTCTGCAAAAGTTTGATTCCAATATAGAATTTATTAACTCAGCTACGTGACCTGGCAGGTTCTGTAAAGGAGTGTTATTCGGGTGCATGTGAAAGACTTTGGATTAGAGCGCTATCATTTTTCCGCCGAAGAGCTCATAGTTTTATCTGGGGTGTGTCTGTGTGTATCCAGGTAAGCAGGGCATGACCAGCTTCAGCTATGAAAGCAATAACAAGCTATAAAAGCAGTGCATGCACCCGGCCTGAGACAGTCACATTAGGGACACGAGGACATTGGATTATCTGGAATCTAAATGAGCATTAGGAGCAGCTTCGTTCTGATGTCACACCACATTCTCAGTGAGCGCTTACAGGCTATATGGTTGTTAAACCCTAAAGAATGGATTTACAGTACGAGACCGGGGACACGCTGTAAATATATTGCAGAAGTGAACTTTGTCTTTGAAGACTGAAGAATAGAGAAGGGAATAGAAGAACTTCATTAGACGTTGATCTCTGCGGCTGTGAGGTGCTGCTTATGTTTCACTCCAGGCTTTCTGACTGAACACCAAGGTCACCAACGCAACAGCTGATCTCACAGACAGCTGTAACACGCACCAGAAGATAGCATTACAGTCTCCCTGTGGAGCAGAAACAGGTTGAATGTCCCCCAGAGGACTCGATGTGCTACTGGGTGTTACTGAAATCTTAAAAGTGCTTTGTCCCAGTCGCTGAGATCATGTACGTGCTGTGCACAATGCTGGTGCTGTCCATACACAGCCTGCTGAGAAGACAGAAGGCTGTGAAACTTCATGAAGGCGAGACAGCAGAGTACGACGAGAAACCGAGCAAAAAATCACCGTATACACAGTGCAGGAAAGTGGGAAATCCTGTCAGGGGCCGAACCCAGGGCCGACGCAGGTCATGCACCACCACCAAGCTGGAGGAACTTGAGCACAGAAAGAGAGCCCAGGTGAGAGACTGGAGAAAGTGTGCGCACACACAGTCGTGTCGATGCAGATAAGCAAATGATCAGAAACAAGTTATTTTCAGCTTTGCTGTAATAGTTTTGGGTCAAATAGTGCTTTTTGGGGTTTCCATGATGCTAATATTGTATACGTTTATTAAAGATGAGAGATGAAGAGGGATTATGTAGTGTTGATGTGATAAGGGAAGCACCTCAAAATGTGTTCAAGCAGTCTATGATTCTTGGGTGGAATTTGGAGCATTTTCAGTCCAATGCAATGTCATTTGGTTTTGTGTGAAAGTGTTGTCTTAGCTGTGGAGAGTAGAATGCTTATCAAACCCAGTGAAGGAGGTGTGGCCACTGTGGCTATTAGTCCCATAGTGTGGTGTCTGTCAGTCCATGTGGAGGGGATTTGGTTTCTGTACTCGTCAGTCCCAGTAAAAGAGGTGTGGCCTCTGTATCTGTCTGTTCCAACGGAGGAGGCGTGGCCTCTGTACCTGTAAGTTCCAGTGAAGGGGGTGTGGCCTCTGTATCTGTAAATCCCAGTGAAGGGGGTGTGACCTCTGTATCTGTAAATCCCAGTGAAGGGGCCATTCAAGCTTTCGCCTAGTGAACACTGTACTAGTAGTTCTATAAATACTAGGCTGTTTAATCATTGACTGCTGTATGGGTGGCTATGGTGACCACTGTCACTGTAAAATTAAATGGTTTTTGTTATTTTCAATCCCTTTGATGTTAAATGTGCTGCTGTGGGAATGTTTTGTTTAATGACTTTGCGTGTTGCATGACTTGTATTATTGATATGGGAGTTTTTCTAGTTCATTGTTCAGCAAGGCTGTTTTCCTTTGTCTCTGTCCTCTTCTCTCTCTGGCTCTGTCTCCCAGAGAAAGAGGGCTGTATTAGGTGTGACGTGGTTCTTGCGTCAGAAGCTTGTGATCTGTGATTTAAGGAATGTTAAAGGTGAAGCGGAGAGAGTTACACAAACGTTGAGGACGACTTAATGCATTCTTTAGTGAAGGAGGGGAGGGGCACAGGTTACCAGCACTGTGTTAATGTGCTGTCTGAAATTCTCTGGTGTCTCATGTCGAGTTAGATTCTCAGGAGTGTATGTAAAATCCTGTTTGTGTGTGTGAGACAGTAAACAGTGCTGAGTGCTGTAACAAGCAGCAAACAGTGAGATTAATCTGATTTCTTCAGGTGACGTGCCTAATGCTCTTCACTTTTAATCCTGTGCTATTTCAGAGCTTCTCCATGTCTCTAAGCACCCCCCCACATGCAGCACTGAGCCTTTTCAGGTTCCAAATCGCATCAAAAGCTTTGCTGTTCTGTTTCAGGTCACTTTTTGGATTCTTGGTCAAAGATTCTTTGGAAAAAAAATCTTACTAGGAGCGATTATATAACAAAAATCTCCACACATGCTCAAAAAGAGAAAATTATTACAAAATTTAAAAAAAATAATAATGTACATAATTTTAACATTAAATCAGCTGCTTCCAGCTAGTTTGTAAAGCATATGGTGATGAGCCAAGACAAGTTTGGTTTGTGAATATGGCTTTTTCTAATTTTGCACTGGGAAACTAAACGCTACCAGATGAGGCCTGTTCAAAACGCCTAAATTAATTTGCCATATACTTGCCTCAAACCATGCTGAGCTGTTCAGTATCTGAGTTGCTTATGTCAATTCTGACAATCTATGGTCATCTGTTATCTATTTTTATATATATTTTTTTTTATTAAAAACGGAAGTTTCAGAACTAAAAATAACTGCCATCTTGAAACCAAATGATGTTCTTCCACAATATATGCTTTCTTTGCTATCAATCTGTGATCATCAGACTCTGGTACAAGGTGCGACCCAAAGCGCGAAGGCTGAATCGTACATTAGAAGTGATTTGGTTTTCATTTGTAACAGTTTCTTGAGGTGAGCGTGTCAGGGGTGGAAAAATCTCTAGCCCAGGACAAGCACGTTACAATTTAGCTCCGATTCGAACTCAGGAAACGGATGAATAGATGTGAAAGTGCCCCAAGAGGCTTGTTCCTGACCCAAATGATTAGAAATGGCTTTGCACTTTTACTTTTTATGTTTTTTTTTTTGTTTTTTTACACCAGAGTCTCTCATAGGGAAGCTGCTCTACCGTGGTTCGGATTTCTCTTTAATGGTGTTTGTGTTTGTAACCCAGTTACTGAGCAGTGGGAGGGAAGAAAGAAAATGTGTTTCTATGTGTGCGCGAGAGTTTTTCATCTCTGGAGAGCTGCTTTTCCGAAGTAAACGAGGTCACTGTATCGGTGCCGTATCTCAGAGAATGAATAGGCTCTTAATTCACAACCAGAATGTGTGAAATCTGTTCAATTAGCATAGGAAAGTAAGTGTGTGTGTGTAATCAGTAACGCACTACATTTACTTCGTTGTGTTTTTTTACTTCACTACATTCGGTGGTGTTCCTCCGTTAAATAATAATGCATATATGTGGTTTTAATTACTAATTTAAATGACGTATAATGAGGTCGCGGGCCTCGTGATACGCTGCAGTGGTCTGACACAACTACCACTCACGTTTTAAGCATCCTGGAGAGGGGAAAGAAACGAGCATGTCAGGACACACACACACACACACACACACACACACACACACACACAGAGTTCTCCATGTAGTCTGAAATTCTGTTTTTTGCTAATAGCCCTTTGAACAAAATTTGCTAATAGTCCATGACCTGAACCTTTCACGTTGTCATGGGCCGCCATTCAGTGGTGTTCACGCCCCCAATGGCCACCTGTGTCTGCGTGGATAAATACCGTTGATCCGTCTGTAAAGGCAACTCAAAATGCCCAAGATCGCAAGACTTCAGGACAATGAGGGCTGCTGGAAGATTCACTCAAGAAATACACCACCATCTAAGTTCGCTACATTGAGCTCAATCAGAAGACATCACAAAGAACAAAGACCACGCATGCGTAAACCTCGCAAGATAAATACACAAGTTATATCTTTCCAACTTCATACAATATGACTGTCTTAAAAAGTCAAATAAAATAAAGGACTGGTATTGACAAATGTTTAATTTTTCCCTTGGTTTTTAGTGACATTATTAAAGCCATTGATAACATCACCAGCCAGAATGATGAACTGACTTCAGCTTCTGTGAAAAAAAAAACAGCTGTGGCATGAAAAATGGAGTAGACATCGGTTGAGCGATGCATTCGGAGTATCCGGCAAAGAATGGGTTGGAAGTGCATGAAAACCCAGCACTGTCCCGTGATCACAGACAAAAACAGAGATTCGTCTCCAGCAAGCACAAAAGTGGATCAACGAGGCGGAGATGTTTCACGACGTCATCTTCACTGATGAAACAGCAGTGGCTTTGGAGCACTTTGCCACCATGTCTTTCCATAAGACAGGGAGACATTTCTACAAACCAAAGCCACAACACCCCTGAATGCTCATGTGTGGGGAGCAGTATCCAGACCAGCACCGGGGTCTACTGCAAGGGGTAATGGATCGTTCGATGCTATTATAAAAGAAACAGCAGCCATATATTAAGGATAACTTTGGAGAATACCACCATTTATTTTTTTGTTTTTGTTAGTTTTGGGTTTTTTCCCCCCTCCCCAGGACAATGAGCCTAAGCACACTGCCGCGAGAAGAGTCATTGCTAAAGAGGGTATAAACTGGGTTAAGACTCCTGCCGAATCCCCGGATATAAGTCCAGTTGAAATGGTGTTGCACGCTATGCAGAACTACATTCAGAAGAAGGCTAAAAAGACAACAAAGTCTGACTTGGTTGCTGCCATAAATGAATTCTGGTTTGAGGAACTGACAGAAGCAGCATGCAATAATTATATCAACAGACCGTTTAAAGTTCTTCCAGCTGTGGTTGAGCATCAGGGTGGACACACTGGCATGTAGCAGATCATTTCCAAACTTTCAATAACTTTACATTGTACATTATGTATTCTGTTTATATTTGCTGGGGGGGGGTAACCCCAAACGTGACTTAACAATAATTTGGTATGTAGTTCATTCCTACATGAAAGATCAAGTACACAGACTTGACCCGTTTGTGTTATTTCATGAAGTAGCTTTGCAGACGGTAATATTATTCTAAAATGTGGGGGAAATAAATAAATAAATATTTTGAATAAGCGAGTCTTTCAAAACTTTTGGGTGGTGTACTCTATATATAAACAATGCAGACGTGTTTTTTTTTGTGTTTTTTTTTTTTTTTTTAAAAAGCGAGCACTCCATCCCATGAAGCAATGAGAATGGCGTAATCAAGTCGGTGTTCCTATACTCTCAAACTACTTCAGTATTATATACCTTAATATCTTGAAATAAACATATTTAAGAAACACTAAACTGAGCTGGGGCTCGAACTGCAGCGTACTTCGCTATTACACATGCAGGGGCAGTGGCGGCTCAGTGGTTAAACGCTCTGCGTTACTCATCAGAAGATCATGAGTTCAAACCCCAGCACTGCCAAGCTACCACTGTTGGATTCTTGAGCAAGGCCGTTAATCTTCTCTGCTCAGTTGTATAAATGAGAGAAATGTAAGTCGCTCTGGATAAGGGTGTCTGCCAAATGCTGTAAATGTAAATGCTGTAGCCACGTTCATTTAAATGCTATAGTTATTGTACCTGTACTACGAGACTCAATCACGCTCACTTTATATACATAAATCTTGTAATTACAAACTTGTTTAAATTAGGTTTATTACGTTTCTCATCAAAACTTATGATCTTTTTATGTGGACCATTCAACCACACTTTCCATTTTTTATTGTACTGTGTTCAGCAACAGTATGTTGTTCCATGCGCCTCCTGGTGGTTATTGTGTGATTCACAACAAATTACTTTAAATTCTTAGAACCGTGCCAGCCATCACCTCCGTTCTCAAGTATTGGAGCTAATATAGAACCCATACATACCTCAAGCCATCGGATTCATCCGCGCAGAGGAGCAGTGCCGAAACACAACGCATGTATAAAAAAAAATAACTTGAAATTTTATGTTTCGAATTATAAATATTAGTTGTGCTTTGTTTAGTGGACTTGCTTTTTAAAATTGATTCGAAACATGCTCGACATACAAGTTGATATTTTTTGAAATGGAAATGATGATTTTGGAGAGCCCAGCAGAGAGATGCAGTGTGTGTGTGGACTGCGTGGGCTATGGTGCAACAGCTCTGTCGACAAAACCTTATTTGTACAGAAATATGGAAGAAATATGTTTAGCTCCGTGTGACCGTGTTTATGACGTGCTTGTGGAGCAAACCACTGAAGACAGACCGAAAAAGAATCGCACGCAACCTATTTGTCGGTCCCAATCGCAGAAATGAACGCACCGATTCTCTGCTGATTTGGGCCAAAACATGTCATGTGACATCACACCGCGTTCAGTCAAAGCCCCCTTCTATTCACATGCGTCGAACATGAGTACAGCTAAAAGGTCTCGTTTACCAACAAACATCACTGTGAAAGACCGTGCAAAGCAATTTTGTGCAATTTCGCCAATTCAGGTAGTTTAACAGAAAAAAGCATTTTAAAAAACTCTGCAAATGGCATCACAATTTTTTTTTTTTTAAAGCCACAGCAAAATCAAGCATTTTTGGCTGAAACAATCGCAAAAAAACTGCAGAAATCCAGTACCGGTTTGTAAATGAATGCTTTTTTCGTCTCAAGTTGCAGTCCTGATGTACATCTCAAGTCTCGACCAGATGTGCACCTACTATTCATATGTGTATTTGTTTAGGACACATTATCTCTTCAATTCACGTTCAGTAACATCCCTAGTATAGATGTGTCTTTATTATATTTGCATATGTGTGATGTGCATCAATATTTGAGGTTGCTATGTGACCCCAACACGCACACATACACACAGTAATAACTACTGTAGGTAGGAGGACCAAAGCGTCTACTGTAGTTAAAATATTTATTCCTGCAGCTAATGAAGGGAGCATTGGAGAAAAGATGGAGAGGAGGGGAGAAGCATAGTGATGCTAGTTCCATTTCTGTTACTAAGGAACAGCAAGTGAAAGCATAGTGTTGGGGGGAGAGAGAGAGAGAGAGAGAGTGTGTGTGTGTGTGTGAGAGAGAGAGAGAGAGAGAGAGAGAGAGGAGGAGTGCAGGGGGTGAAGCTGGTGGCAGTGTAACCGTGCATGGTGGTGTGTGTGTACCGTTACTGTGTGTGTATGTGTGCTCCTCTCCATGCCGCTGGTAGGATGATGAGAGCCGGGAGGTGAGTACAGATGGACGTTGTTGATAGCTTGTAGTGTTAACTATTATAACTGGAGCATTTGTAGGCTTGAATGCTGCTAGCTCCTAATTATAGCAGAGGCAGTGACCCTTTTGTATCAAAGAAATGTACAGCCTGTGATAGTGACTCATTCACACTCAGGAGCAGCACCTTTTATCGGTCTCGTCTTGTGTAAACTTGTTATACTGTGTGTGTGTGTGTGTGTGTGTGTGTGTGTATGTGTGTGCATGTGTGTGTGTGTGTGCCTGCGTGCATGAGACAAAGGCTGATGTGTGATGCACTGCAGACGGCAGCAGCCTGCTGGCTTCGTTATGGCACACCATACAGGGAGTGGATCGTGTGTGTGTGTGTGTGTGTGTGTGTGTGTGCGTGTTGAATAATTGATGCTTATGGGTGATCTAATGAAATGCTCTTTGTCAATAGTATCTCTCTGGTCTCTCGTCACAGCCTGTTAAGTGATTATTACATTCCACTGGATATATATTGTTGCCTTTTGCATATCAATGAAATGCCTTAAATATGAATTGTCCTGTAAGCATGTACTCCCTCAGACCGAACAAACATGTTGCAACATCCTGATTTTTCATCACACATAAGGAACTGTGTGTTCTAGGAACGCAGTATATATTTCCCAGGTAAAGTGCCTGTTCGAAATGAACTGCTTACATATGATGCATAAAAAAAATTGGTGCATAATTTAAAGGAGCAATTTGTAACATTTTAATTATACTTATATTTCAAAAAAGCCACGTGAACAACAATGTGATGCTCTGTATCACATATTGTTGATTATAGAAGTATCAACAATGTGATGCTTCTATAGCTGTGCATAGATCAGTCTACTTTCTTCATTTTAAGACTGTTTAAAAAAAAAAATAATAATAATAATAATAATAATAATTTCTCTTCTGGAAATTGGCCCGCTGTTGAAATACAGCTTCTCGGCTCTTTGTCTTTTCCTTAGGCATATGTCGTTTCAAAACAGGAGCTAGGGGAAAGGGAAAAGAGGGCGGATTACATTGTTTTCATTTCAGTTCATTTCTCAGGCAGCAAAATTACAATCTCCTTTTTATATTAGATAAAAATAAAGTAGGACAACTTAATAGCCTGTGCACCCAGGACAGCCGGATTTCATAACCGGGCTTTTAATGGTTTTTATTTGTAGGGAGAACGAAAAAAGAAAAAAAAAAAACCCTGCTTTTCTACTGACTTTTATAAAACAAAAGTTTTCATTTGGTATGTTGCTTCATTTTAAACTAAAAGTCCTTATCTTACAAACCGTGCTTATATCGAACAAAAGCTACCAACCGGTGATGGTGAAAGCTAACACGTGCTTCCTCTGAGACACGTGAAACCAGACTACAGGGCGAGCGCTTTTCAGTTGCACCGCTCACATTCATTTATTCTGTGAACTTTGTCAAGCAACAAAGATCATTTTGGTCTGAAATGTCAGGAGACATGTACTCTGACGTTTGGTTGGTGACTAGAAGATGAACATTAAAGCTTTCACGTTTAAATGTGGTTTTCTTTCATGCTTTTGACATTTGTAATCCTGACCTACATAGATGAACACACACATGCATGAAATACTGGACAATGTTTTTCTAGACCATAACACACCCTTTCAATATACCTGCTAAGAGAAAATATCGAACTTTACTTTTATGTCGCTGTATGTTGCATTAATGTATCTGGGAATTTTTATTTTGTTTTTATTGGCTCTAAATCGGTCTCCAATGCTGTCGTCTAGTTTAGTTTTTGTCCTACTGGTGACTTATTGTTTTCTGAGTTGATTTGATTCTGGAAAATGTCTCAATCGGTTCTTGCAAAGGACATGTTTCATAGCAGTGCTTAATGTTGACGGTGTTTAATTTATAAGGACTTTATAAGGAGCTGTTTGTGCAGGCGCTCCTACTGTGATGCTGCTGCAGTATTTTTAATGTTATGTTCGCTCCAAAGTAAAGAGGGTGTACCTTCCTCTAACTGCTGGAGTAGCACAACTGCTGTTAAAACATCAACACACAGGCACAGAACAGTTAACCAAGGTATAAATTATGTGTTTTCAAGAAGTGGAAACTGACGGTATGTTGTGCCTGATGTGCTTGTTTAGTAGTAGTGTCGAGGTGCCGTGTGTTCTGTGCAGGATCTCGTCAGGGGAACAGCGAGCTTTTTGTGCTGGAACTCCGATAGTGTCTCGCTCTCCTCAGAGCGACTCTACACAGAGGGAGAAGAGAGCAGAGGTGCCGATCCAGGAGAGTGTGTTGAACGCATTTAGGTCGTCCCATGATAAGTGACTCCATGACATTAACCTCATTATGTCTGTGAACTCTCAGGAATGTTGCAGCCCTCTAATGGTCATCAGTGAAAAGCACACAAGGTTAGGGAAACTCACTGGCTCAGCCAAGACATGTTTGGTATATAAATTTTGTTTCTCAGGGCTTATACCAGAGCTACAAGGCTAACCAAGTTCATGACATAATGTCCTAACCAACTGCAATCTGACGTCTTGCGATGTTCACAGATTCGTCTCAAGCTGCATTAGCTATGTGGTTTTGACACTGTATGACGTGTTATGTAATAACTTGAAATGGTAGACATTTTGTTTCTTCTTTCATTTTGTTTCTTGTTTGTGTGGTTCCGCCTGAGACCAGTGCACCCTGGGTAAATATGAGAAAAAGAAGGCTGTGAAAAATTCTTCATTGTTTAACCTTTTGATCTTTTGTTTAAAAAATTCACAAAAATACTCTGCTCTTATGAATATCAAACAATTGCAAACAAAACACCGGTTTATCCAAAAAATAATAATCTTCATTTAATATGTGTATGTCATAATTATTGGCTATGAATTCATAAGAGAAAAATATATTTGAATTATATTCCCGTTTGATATATTCTCAAATATCAACAGATATTAAATGAAAACCTGACTGCCTCTGCCAGAAAGCTTCAAATGGACCGTGGTTGGATCTTTCAGCAGTGAAACATGCATCAAAATCAACACACAAATGGTTTACTGACCACAAAATCAAGGTCCTGCCCTGGCCATCCCAGTCCCCTGACTTGTAACCCAGAGAAAACCTGTGGGGTGAACTGACGAGGAGAATCTGGAGAGATTCTGTACGGAGGAATGGTCTCGGATCCCTTGCCAAGTATTCTCCAACCTCATCAGACTCAGAGCTGTGATCTTAGCAAAGAGAGGTAGCACAAAGTATTGAAAAAAAGGGTGCCAGTAACTGTTGCACACCTATATTTAACGTAGATTTATTTTTATAAACGTGTTTTGTCTGCAATTGTTTGATATCCATGAGAGTATTTTGGGTGCCAATATTCAGTGGAGAACACTGTATCCTCCACCTCCTCCTCATCCTACTACCATAGTTCAAAAAATCACAGGCGTTCCTGAACTGAAATTGGTTTGCATTTGCACAGATCTCATTCGCAAGTAAAGTTCTAGCATTTTAGAGTCTGTTTACCCCAAAACTTGCAGTTTGAGATGAGCGTGTGATTTATCTAGGTATTTGAATGCCGTTTGAACCTTGATAAACTAAAAGCGCTAAGATTCTGTTACTTGTTAAGCTGTTTTTTGTTTAGTTTTTTCCTTGAATCTCAAATGAAGGACATTTAAAACATCGAACATGTCCTAGCTGATCGACTGCATTTGTGCTGAGAGGAATGTTGTGTACATTTTATTGTGGGCCGAGATGCACCTTTTTAAGGCAGGCTAATGAACTACACTTTACTGTTTTTATGAGTCTTTAGCAGATGATGCTATACCCCATCCGCTCAGTCCAGACCTTACAGATAGGGACAGGTGGTAACTCCCTTCTGGATTTGGCCCTGGATGTCTGGTCTGCTTCGCCCTTGACCACAGTAAGAGGTGGAGAGAGGGAGGGAGGGAGGATGCCATCTGCTTACAGGTTTAAAGGATTATGGGTAATCACAACTGCGAACATGCAGCAATTCTCTTACATCTCAGCAACCGGCTATGTTCCCTCTCTCTCCATTTGGCCTTTCTTCACTCCCTCCTTCACTGTGGTAGTGTAGAAGCTCAGCATCAGTGCTTCAGTAAGAAAAGATGTTTGGTTGGGTCGGATCACTTTTTCACAAAGGCCGGCGGGAGTGGGATCGCCACATCCA
The DNA here is from genome assembly GCF_001660625.3 of Ictalurus punctatus. Lineage (NCBI taxonomy): Eukaryota > Metazoa > Chordata > Actinopteri > Siluriformes > Ictaluridae > Ictalurus > Ictalurus punctatus. The sequence continues at coordinate 7,392,222 of NC_071284.1, forward strand.
TACCACAGATTACCGGAAAACAGGAAAGCAGGTGTGTGTGTGTTGCCTGTGTTGGGTGACTCCTGATACCCGAGGGTAATTGGATAGCTGTAGTATTCTTTTGAATCTGCTGAATGTTTTTGTCTGGAGAGAATTTAGCGTTGTAATTGTTGTGTTTCAGTACGCATGTACAAATGTCTGTGTGCATGAGGTAAAATATCTGCACATATTTTACATTTTTTTTTAAATGAAGCCACTTGAATAAAATGTAATATGATACTATACCATCAACCATTTCGTATATTTCAGCTAACAAGCAGGAGCTTTCAGGTGCTTTAGTTGTTAGTGCTCGTGCTACTATGAAAGGTGTCTCTGCTTCGTGTAGACTACACTGTACCATGATTGTACTATACGAGTGAAACTATTTGTAATTTAGTTGTGGCTTTTTTAATTCCTCTCTTGTTGCTGCCTCATTGAAAGAGAGCACTTGTGTTTCTATTGGTCATGTTAACATGAACTCCGAAACGACGGAACACCTTTTCTCCGCGTTCGGTCCGACTGCTCTGTTCGGCTTTTTGTTATCTAAGCATCCGTGTTACAAGTGAAAATTCATCAATCTGTTTTAAAACTCTTTAAAACTGCCTCAACTGTGACTGTTTACATGCACATCAAATTCTGTTTTAAGGTATATATTCAGGTTGCAGCCATATTCCGGAAATGTTTATACGCGTACAGGCGTGTACGGTTGTCGTAAGTGTGCCGATCTACGCACTTTCTTTATCTTTCCCGCTGATATTTCCCAGGAGATTCACGATGCTGCCGTTGCCACCCACAATTCCTCGCCGACTGCGCATGCACAAATATGTCCTTTCAGTGGATATCCTGAATAAGGTGTTTGTGTAACAAATTTCCAATTAAAACAGGCATAGTCCTGGGGTGGGAATCAGAATTTGGGGAATATTGTCTTAATCGGACTATGGTGTTTACGTGACTCACTACTAATTTGAATATTGCCAAATTCCGATTAATATTGGAATATTGACGTGCATGTAAATATAGTCAGTGTTGTGCCTGAAAACAGTTTTGCACGCAGTAGTATCAGTGCTGCTGCTGCCCCCAGTGGTGTCACTATGATATTACGTTCTACACAGGAATAGAGGCTTGTGCAGTTTTTCATAATCTACATTATCATTTATTTATACTACTTGTTATAGAGCTAGTGTACGTATAACGTTCATCTTTCAGAACTCTACATCAAACGAGCCTTTTTGTCTGTTACTCGGTTGCGGCCAGGAGAAGCTGGTTTTACCTGACTGAAACAGTGTTAACACGTCGTCTTGTTAAACTTGACAGGAAAACGGGGTCACTGTGTACCATGATAATGCACTTGCTGGTATTATTAGCATCGTGACTGCTCCTGTTGGTGGAAAATGAACTAGAAATGCTTATCTTGTTTCTTGTTTGGTCTGGTTCTTGTTTTTTGAATATGCGCTGTAGAATGTAAATGCGCTAGAGCATGGGGTCTTCAGTCTTCTCAGCAAATGGGCTGGTGTGAATGCAGCTTTATATTCCTTCCACCCGTTTATCGAACTGATTCTGGTCTTCAGATGAATATTAGGTGCTTCTGCTCTTTGATAGGAAATAGAACTGACGGCTATAGCAGCTCTTGGTGCATTGGTCCCCTTGGAGACCCCCTGGTTTGGAGTATTATAATTGATTATAATGTCACTGTGTGACGTCCACAACATTGTAACGATCCTGGAAAATCTGTCCTGTCAGATGGATTTAGAGCAAAGGCAGTAGAGCCTCAGGCTCTTCCTGTTTGTGCTATAAAGTTGCAAATGAGCTGTGTGTGTGTACGTGTACGTTCATGTGTCCCTCTGTGTGAGTGTGGATTATGCTCGGGATCAGGATTTTCTACATCCTCGTTGATTTTAAGGTGTGTGTGTGTGTGTGTGTGTGTGTGTGTGTGTGTGTAAAAGCTGTGATCAGTAATCTGATTAATCATAACCACACTGCTGTGGAATCTGAAGCCTGCAGAAGAGGTTTTGTTCTTTGTTTCATATAAAGCTTGAACCGAGCGCTGGGCAGTGCAATGATTATCTCTGTCTCTCTCTTTTGCTCCCCACTGTGTGCGCGCTCTCTCTCTCTCTCTCTCTCTCTCTCTCTCTCTCTCTCTCTCTCTCTCTTTCTCTCTCTTTGTCTGTCTGTCTGTCTCTCTCTCAGCGGTACGCTCTGCTTGGCCCGGCGGTCATGTTTGGCACAAGGAAGACGTGGGACCTTGGCCACACCCCCTGCCTGCAGGAGCTCTGGAATAAAGACCTCTCATTGGATGGTGAGTGCGCTCACGTGGTTTTGCTCAAACCAGTGTGGTGACATTTTTCAGATGACAAGAATGTGTGTGTGAATGAAAGTGTGAGGGTAGGAGTGTGTGTGTGTGTGTGTGTGTGTGTGGTTGGTTAGCTCAGTCAGAGAGGAGAGGAGAGAGAGGAGGACAAGAATGTGACCGAAGGAAAGGATATCGGGCTGAATGAGGGGGAAGGTATTTACACTTATTCCAGGTAAAGCTCTTGCTCTTTAGAGATTGAAGGAGGTTTATTAAAAATACTGCGGTGTGTTAATTCGTTTTTGTGCTGCGAAGCCGCTGATGTTGACCCTGCTATAGATAAGAGAATAGATTATATGATGTACCAAAATATTTAGCCTGCAGTGTCATTATTGTGTATAGCTGAGAGCTGTCAGGTCCCTGTTTTAGATACAGAAAGCGGGTGTCTTAGATGACATTCTTGACAGGTGAGCAGCTGAAGGACAAGCTGTTTCTCTAAGACCACTGACAGAATTAAAACAAGTATCACATATAACCTTCTCAGAGGAGTCAATCCCTCATGACTAGACTTCTGAGAAACAGCATTCCAGCTGCATAAACACTCATAAACAATCAGCATATTGTGTTAAATTGCAGTTATCATAAACCATTATTAAGACATTCACAGTGTGAGAACCTCCCATTGGCACATGCCTTGTGAGAACATGATGACATGCTGTGTTCAAGCAGGGCCGTGCGTTAAACAGTTCACGCTTGTCGTTTGGAGAGCTCAGAGGTCATGACCTGCGATGCAATATCGATGTCTGAATCCATGAAAGTTCAGTTGCTTTTGAGAAGTCATATTTTAGCTGTATAGTCTTTTTATCTTCTTTCTAACTTCCTGCACACGTAAGAGGTATGTTAATATTTGCAAAAGTGTCGTCCTGCCCTCACATTGTTTGTAGACCTAACTGCTTTTGGAAAATCATTAGCGTTACTCATTGAGCCGGTTCTAGACTACATAACAGCGGTCCTTTTAAGATTATTACTTGACACACGGTGCAAGACGAATCCAATAATATCTCGGCTGAATTCTATAACAGAACGTGCGAATAAAATGTGTTCTCCGGTCAGATTAAATGAAGATACTCTGACGATAGCCCTGTGAAAACTTCTACATCCTGCTTACGTCATAAATCAGAGTGATCCAGGGTCTTACAGAAAACAGGCAAACATTCTTGAAAATGAGCTTGAGGTTCACATAAGGATATTTTTCCATCCATTAGCACTATCATATTTGTAGCTGCCCCGTTTTTAGATTATTACTATAGCAGCGGTCACTCTCTGACGTAGAACATTGTCGTATGCCTTCTTTGGTCATTTTTTGGACATTGTACAGCGTAAAGCCGGCTTTAGTTAGCCATGCTCTGAGTACATTCTTCCCAGTTGCTTAGCAACCTTAACCACTTGAATGGGAAGCATATTGTGTTCACCCCTCCTATGTCGAAAGCATGAAGCCACAGGTTCTGTTTGACGTCATTAATCTGCTGCATTATTGAATTTACAAGCCTTACACCTTCTGAAAGTCTGCTGTGCGTGTTTCCTTCAGTATTGTCTCTGTAGCCTTTAACAGAGATTACAGAAAGTTTCAGGTGAAACTGAAATCTGTCTCAATAGCTACCTTGTTTTGTGAGTAGTCAGGGCTTGTAGGTGCACAGAGCCGTGATTGTTTATCCCATGATAAGACCCTGAAGCCCTGTGCAGTAGGAGATTGAGAAATTCAGACACACACACACACACACACACACACACACACACACAAAACACCTATGTTAGGTTAATGTGTCACTCACAGTAGCCCTATCTGTTAACATACTGTGTTTATCGCACTGTGCCTCTTTCCACGTTGACTGGAGGACCTTGAATTTGTTATTGTGGAGATGGATGGACAAGGGAGCATCTAGAGAATTGAAAGGATCGGTACATGATACAAGTACATCTTGTGTGTGTGTGTAACATTTCTCCATCTTTGAACGAATAATTTGTCCAGAGCGTATCTGATCACAATTTCCCCTATATTCCAGATATTCAAATAGTAGCCAACAGTAGCCAATTTAGTGTTTCTAACGTTAACCTGAGAGTTACATTTAGAGTAAAGTGAGACGAGGTCAGCAAATTATGGTTGTTAATGATCTACGATGAATATCATAGAAAAAGCCAATGAATATGACATTTGTATGCCTAATGTATGTTAGGTGTACATAATAATAAAATCAGTAAATCCATACTCCCAGCTAGAAATGTGCATGAGTCTGCTTTTAATCCCTCTCACGCAGTTGTTATATTTGTTTGCGCCTTTAATTTAGTTGGTTCTATTTCCCAAAATATTAACATTTTAGTGTAAATTAAACCACTGCAACCTTGAGCAGGCAGTTACTAAGGATGAATATATATGAACACTAAGTGCACTGTAAGGACATCATGTTCTCTGATCTTTGTCCTTGCTTGTGCCCACATGAAAGTGAAAACCTCCAACTCACACAATTTGTTTTAGTTTTGTTCTGCCATTTTCAAGGCTCAACGCATACCTTTAGTCTCCAGCAAACTTTCTTTGAAAAAATGTTGTTGTTTTTTTTGTTTGTTTTTTTAAAAGTGTGTGCTTCCTATGCTGTTTGTATCTGGCTACATCCTAATATATGCTCTGTGTGTGTGTGTGTGTGTGTGCGTGCGCGCATGCAGCAAGCTCAGTGGATTTCCTGATCAGCGATGGTGAGGAGGAGAGCTCCTTCCTGACGCTGCCCAACCCGGTCCTCCAACGCCGCCGTTTGACCTCGGACCTCTCCGATCCCGCCCTCTCTGACCAGCAGCTGCTCATACAGGTAACATTACCTACCTTCTGAGGGTTAGAAGGGTTAGATTCTCACACACCACCCTCTTGAAGCTGTTTATAATAAATGGAATCTTGAGCTTGTTTGATTTCTCATACTGGCTGTGCTGTGTTCCACTCGTTGAATTTCAGCATCTCTAGTAGTCCAAGAGGAAGAGAACATGTTGTTTGTGTGTTTATAGGCCTGTCAAAATAGGTTTTTTGTTGTTGTTGTTGTTGTTGTTGTTGTTTCTTCAAAACTTACATATTGCATGTTCTGTTCTGTTTTTTGGCAAAATTAACCCTCTATGCGATTCCGTTTAACTTTTTTTTTGTGTTATTATATATCAGTTGTCTAATTAAATATAAGTGACTCCTAAAGATGATGTAAGCAGCTAATGTCCAGCACACACTTGGATTGGTGTATTGTATTGGACATACAGTGCATTACATACTCACTTGCTGTATGTGTGTGTGTTTGTGCCTGTATGTGTGTGTGAAAAGTGTGAGGGAGAGAGAGTACACATGGGATTGAGTTGGGCTCTTCATACCCGAGTTTCTAGTCTCTTCACTTCACATCTCCTGCTCGTCCCTGATTGGCCACTGATCACATGCTTCCCAGCTGTGTTAATGTCTTTGAGAGGCCAGTGTTTTTCCTTTGAACGTGCTGTGACTTTATGATCAAACACAAAAGCTTTGACGTGGGACGCTCGTGTGTGTGTGTGTCACAACTGTGTTGCCGGCCTACAGTGTGTTGACGTTCAGTCGAACTCAGTTTAAAGACTTGCGCCTAGCAAAGCGCGATGTATTATTAACTCTGCACTCTCTACCGTCCAGCTAACTCAACTCTACAGTACACTCCAACTCGGTCAGATAGATTAGAGAATCGGCATGTGTGAGTATATTTGTCTCTTTATGTTACGCAATTAAGGTTTCTGGTTTAGAACTAAACATGACTGACTTCCAGTGAAGTGCTGCTGTGTTTTAATATCGTTCTGCTCAGCCTCTTCATCCACTGTCAGTCCTGTTTATCATTTTGCAATGTAATTCATCCTCTTAATATATTCATATTATATTGCATTCATTTTTTTCACCTTTTCCTTTATTTCTTATACTTCCCTGTTTCCATTGTCTCTGTGGTCCTTATCAAGGTGCTATATAATATTATACCACACTTGTTGAATTCTCAAATCTGATTAATCTGAAGACGTTGTTGATTAATTTTCTATAACAGCAGTTCTGACAGTCGTTCTGGATGTAATTTAAATAATAGGGTTATATTAACACACTCTCTAATTCCCAGGGACTTGTATGGTGGAAACTGTGCACACTACATAATTTAAGTCTAATAATGAACAATTTTTAAAACGGGTTCTTATTTAGCGTAGAATAATGTGTAACTGTAGATATCTGTTAACATTTGTGGAAGGAGTCTCCAGTGTCAGCACTTTAAAATGTTCAGAAAATTTTCCACTACATGAATGTATTCAGGACAGTTTGCACTTTCTTGTTTCTCTGTAACTTCACATTCATCTGCCTTATTTTTATTTTTTTTTTTTAAACCTTAGTACCTTCGAGAGAAAGAGAGAGAAAATTTGAAGTTGAAAAAAACACAGCATGTATTTTATTCATTAATAAATCAAACTTGTGCTTCTTGGCAAATCGCTGTTGTGTAGAGAGTAAACCTAAAGTACGAGCTTTGGGGCGATTACAGTAACTCCGTATGCATCAGACCTCATCACACCATCTTGCATGGATTATTTTTTGTTTAACAGCATGTTGTCACGTTTCATTCCTTACATGCTTAATAGTAAATCCTTGCAGTTAACATTCTAGCTTTTGTTTGTCTGAGCGTTGCCACTATGGCGATAAAGTCTTCTGACCATTTTGCCTTCCCCGAAGTCTGTGTTTCTCAAATCAGTTTTCAGGGACCCCGGGTAGTCCACGCTGCTGATCTCTTAACACGCCTACATCAAGCTGTTAACATTATTACCGAGTGTGAAACTTGTTTTGAGCTTGAGAAACACTGATGTACGTATCTGCCCGCGTTAGCTCTCTTTGCACCGTCTCACCTGTACAGAAGGTCACATACTCTCATTTCTGGTCATCCACTCGCATTCCATTCTCACTCTCCGTGTTTGTGTTTAGCTGTGAGCTTCTTTTGTGCTCTCTGTGATTCTCTCCACAGAGAACGTTCTCTATAGTGCTGCTCTCTGCTAGTCGACTTTGCTAGTTTATCTGTGTGTGAATGTGCTTGATGTTTGTTTTTTTTTTTGTTTTTTTGTCAGCCGTGGATGTGCTGATCCAGTGTGGAGAGAGTTGCAAGCGTCTCAATTTTAATTTTATTTTCATGACTTTCATGGATAGATTTTATTTTATTTTTTATTTTTTTTAAACTGTAGAATGATGCGGTTATGCAGTGACTGGACATGTCACGTTTTAGTCTTCTTAAAATGCACATATTAAGGTGTCTCTTTGAGGGTGTGTCTCCCCCCCGGTGAAGCCAGCCAATCATATGTTTTAGAACTGCTGCTTGTACTGCATCACAGGGCAGAGTAACACACTCAGGAAAGCACTATCTCCCCTCTTCCACATGCACGGGTTCACAGACACATGCGATTGGATATTGTCGCTCTGATTGATTTTGCTCCATTGACTCTTGGCCCTCCCAGCAATTGAAAGATACTTTTAAAGCAGCCAACACTTTAATTGCAGTGAGAAATTTATACTTAACGTCACCCAATATATTAACTATACAGATGTTTAAATATTAAAATTCGGCAGAAGCCTCATCTCTAGTATTGATGTGTACAAAGTAGGCTTGCTGCGATAATCGGTGTTCCGGTGTTACACACCTATTACATCGCTTGCCCACTGCAGCACCGCCCTGCTGTTTTGCTTTTTTACTGTAATAGAAATCATTTAGTTCAGTTAGAGAATGGACGCTACAGTTTAAAACTAACGCATCTGCTCAGTTCCGCATGAGCTGAATGAGTCGCAGCACAGATCAGGTTTAATTTTCATGTAATGAGAGTGAAGCAAGCTGACTGACAAGACAATGGCGGAAGATTTGGTTTCAAAAGTACTATGTTTAATATAAGCGAGTTTGTCATTGTACCGTTTTTTTTGTGTGTTTTTCATTAAGAATAATAATGAACCCACCATTCAAGCAGTTGCCGCCTGCGGAATTCCGCACGGGCATTCATAAGAGATTTGAAAGCGAGGGGGAAAACAGGGTTCGTGCCCATTGATACCGGTATTACCGGTGTTGTCACACATCGATTAACCGGTGGGAAAATTTCCCCACCGTCACATCCCTAGTACAAAATAGTACAATGATTTGATAGATATGCACGACACTGCTGAATCGATACATCACTGAAGAGAATGTAAAACGACTAGATTGTGTTTTCTGCTTCCCAGGCACTGCAAGAGAAAGTGTGCGAGTTCCAAGCTCGTTTGCGTAGCGAGGACGCCACAGACAGGCGGCTTCTACTGCGACTACACACACCACAGGTCAATCAGACAGACACGAGCCAAGAGCATCCACTCACCAATCAAGAGATTCTCGAACAGGACAGCCAGCTCAGCCAAGCTGGCTTCACCACAAGTAAGTGAACTAGTACAGGATGTAGTATATAATCTGTCGTGGAGATGAGAGTTGAGAAGTGATCTTGCTGCGCTCACTGACTCTGCGTGTGTGTGTGTGTTTTGTAGGTGTGAAACGACTGAGTGCAGGATCCCAGCGTCTACAGGATTATCCTGACATTGCTGCAGAGAGGAAAGGTCACGCACAGCCTCGGCATAAAGAAGTGTACCAGCTTGCTCTCATCACAGGGCTACAGACACAGGTGAACACACCAGGCAGGCATGTGCTGGTAATAAATGTTCATGTCAGTTATTTGACCTGGCGTAACAGTAATATAAAAATATTTGCGTACCAGTTTTGTTACCGGGGCATCTTTCATAATGGAACACAGTTCATGAAACATTTGCATGACGCTTGTTGGTTTAAATAAAACAGTATTTTTTGCTGTATTTTTCAAACGATCACTGAATGCCAGATTGTCTATTGAACAGTGTTATGGTCATTACAGTCATGCTACTCTGAAGTGTCTGTGATAACAGTTTAGTGTGCAGATATGAACGTTGACACGCCTGACAAACACACACATCATTACGTTTGTTGGTGGTAAAGTAACCAGTGAGTGTGTGGGTTTGTGTTCCTTCCTCTCAGATTGAGGAGCTGGAGAAGAAACTGGTGGACCGGACTCAGGAGGTGGAGAGACTGCGCTCTGAGCTGGTAAGTGAGACTTGGCCTGTGTTGACACTAGAAGCCTGGGAGCTGAAAGTTGAAGACTAGAGAACAGGGAAACACCAGGAATCAGAGAACGTGTGCTACAGGAGTGGTCTGAGGAGTTTACTGAAGCCAAGTGTTTAAATTGAGTCACCTCCTTGAGTACTTTGCATAACAAACACTAGCAAATTCCATACACTGCCTGTTTTATCACACGTTTTCTAGCTATTTACGTTTATCCATGAAAATGTTGTTTGGTGAGCTGTGAATATAAGTATAACTTTATGACGCAAAAACGTTTGATGTTGCATATCGGTGAAAATTCTGTACAGTGCACGCTGTTTTGCATGGAATTGAGAAAACCTTGTTCCTGTCACAAGAATCATAGTCCTTGTAATCATAGCTCCATTGCCACAAGAAACGACTGGTTGTCTCAGTCATTCACTAATATGAAGGTAGGATGAATTCAGAATGACAGAAATTCACACTTTGATTCTCATTAGTCTCATCAAAATGACTAATTCCACCTTTTAGACCAACTGACACGTCGCTCCTTAGCAATAAGCAATGTGATGACCTGTTAGCTTAGATCAGGGTCTGTAACCCCATTTTAATGGCCCTAGATTCTCACAAATGAATGAGCACTGGGCTTGTGTGCCACACTGCAGCTTATCAGTTAAGAGAGGTAATCAAAAGCACGACTATATCCAACCTAGATCACTGTTGATTAGATGCATGCAAGGCATTGAACCATGCGTCCAATAAATAAGTCCTAGCAAAGTGTTTGTTAGTTTAGTCGGGTTTATGTTTTGCATTTTGTGTAATATTTTCATAAGCATTAAGCCCATTTTCTGCCAAACACTACCCAGCAAGCATACAGCGGGGGCGTGAAGCATTCATCTCAGATCTTTCTTGTACTGGTTAATGAAATATATTATATTAAATATAACTTGCAAAAATCTTTCAGTATTATAAACATGCATTACCACTATTTATGATCAAATAAATGTCTACAAATCACCACAAAGCATCTCAGAGTTTGTTTCTTATTAAACTGATGCAGTGACATTTTTCTCAGTTTGACAGCATGCTCACCCAAATTCACCCTGACACTCACTGAATTTTTCAAATGACATAATTCAGAATATTTGGTAAGGTGGTCTGGCAGATGTCATTAAAGTAGGCTTGACATCTTCACTTTTCTGTCAATTATGTTGTCAGTCAAGACAGCTCCTCCTTTTGTACCAGTGTGCAGGCTCCTATCCGAGGCAGCTCACCCGTTTTTGTTTGAATTTTGAATTTCAAAACAGCTAGCTTCAGATAACATTTGCGATGACCACTGACTATACTTTTAATCCTAAAAGGAGAGGTTTTATTAAGATAAGATGACTTTCAGGACTGCAGTAACAGTGAGTCCAGTGTCTATATTCAGTTTTTGTCGTTTTCTTTCTGTCTGTTTTTATCGGTGAGAGCTGAGACGCTCCCTGTCACACTTTGTGACTGAGCCTGTCCTAGTTTACATATGAGAGCAGCGCAGGCTTTCAGCAGGATTCATTTACGTGTGTGTGTGTGTAGGGGGCGACAGACCTGGAGAAGCAGCTGGAGCTCCTAGAGAGCGAGAATCAGCGGCTCAGACAGGAGCTTAAGTCCAGCAGCATCCATGAGCCTGCACACACCTGCTCCACCTCCACCTGCCCTCACAGCCAGGTAATTAACACACACACCTGCCCTCACCTGCCACATCAGACTTCTTTGTCTAATGTTCAGTGTGATGTAAAAGGCAAAAATGATCCTAGAGCAGGAAGATGCATAAATATGGTCTGTTCCCTGTCTCACTTCATCCCCGTGTCTGTGGCAGGAGGCAGCGGCCCTACGAGAGGCGCTCTCCTTATGCGAGGAGCGCTGTAAGGAGTATGAGCGGCACATGGCCGAGCTTGAGCGTCAGCTTGGGGAGAGAACGGGCGCAGTGGACGAGCTGCATGTGCGACTGGAGGAGGCGGGACAGAGTCGAGACAAGCTTCAGGAGCAGCTCATACACACAGAGGAAATTCTGCGACGACACAGTGCAGCAGCGCCATCTCAGGCCATGGTGAGAACTGCGCAAACACTTTCAATCACACTGCAATGTCAGACTGCCTTCAGCATTTATTTTTATGTAAGGTGGTGAACAAATCCTAATGACAAACAGACTAAAATATAAATCATATATTTTAGTTAGTGAGCATTTTGGAAAACAAAGCTTATCTTTACTGTAAGTAATTTTGTGTTCTGGCCTTCTTTTAGCTTAATCCATAGTTTCTAGACTCTACACTCACTCAGCACTTTGTTAGGAACAACTGTACACGTACTCATTTATTCATTCAATTGTCTAATCGGTTAATCGTTTGGCAGCAGGGCAAAGAATAAAATCATGCAGATACAGGCCCGCATCGGGTAATATTCACATCAACCTTCATAATGAGGAAAAACTGTGATCTCAATGATTATGACTGTGGCATGATTGTTGGTGCCAGACGGGCTGGTTTGAGTATTTGTAAAACTGCTGATCTCCTGGGATTTTCGTGCACAACAGTCTCTAGAGTTTACTCAGAATGGTGCAATAAAGATAAAACATCCAGTGAGTGGCAGTTCTGTGGATGAAAATGCCTTGTCAACGGAGAATGGCCAGACTGGTTTGAGCTGACAAACGCTACAGTAAATCAGATAACTACTCTGTACAATTGTGGTGAGCAGAAAAGCTTCTGTCGGCCAAGAACAGAAAGCTGAGGCTGCAGTGAGCACAGACTCACCAGAACTGGACCGTTGAATACTGGAAAAACGTAGCCTGGTCTGAGGAATCTCGATTTCTGCTGAGGCACACGGATGGTAGGGTCAGTATTTGGCACCAACAGCATGAATCCATGGACCCAACCTGCCTCATGTGAACACTCCAGACTGGTGGAGGTAGTGTAATGGTGTGGGGAATGTTTTCTTGGCACACTTTGGGCCCGTTAATACCAATCAATCATCATTTGTATACCGCAGCTGTTTGAGTATTGTTGCTGACCATGTTCATCTCTTCATGTCCACAACTTCCTCATCTACAAATGGTTACTTCCAGCATAATAATGCACCGTTTCACAAAGCAAAAGTTGTCTCAAACTGATTTAATGAACATGACAATGAGTTCAGTGTTCTTCAGTAGACTTCCCAGTCACCACATCTTAATCTAATAGAACACCTTTGGGATGTGGTAGAACAGGAGATTCACAGCATGAAAGTGCATCTGCAGGAATTGCGTGATGTAATCATGTTAACATGGACCAGAATCGCAAAGTAATGTTTCCAACATCTTGTGGAATCAATGCCATGGGGTTTTGAGAGCAAAGGGAGTCCCTACCCAGTATTAATATAGTGTTCCTAATAAAGTGCTCAGTGAATGTACATGGTCCCTGAATTAGTCACAAATCCACATCACTGAGGTTTTTAAGGGGAGAACTTTTTGAAATATGTTTGATTGCACTTGTTTCTTCCATAGTGGCAACATACTAATTTTTATTTATTTATTTATTTATTTATTTATTATTTTTAAATAATAATAATGAGCAGCAAATCCATAGCAAGCATCCAGTATAAAATCAACTTTACCATGCTACGTCCATCAGTGAGTTTTCATCAGAGAGATAGTGTTCCACCACCTTTGAGCCATGCTCTGGAAACAATACTTCTATTGTGTTTGGTTTGCTTCCCTTGGGCTGTTTTTTCACCATTAAAAGCATGGCACAAGATAAACATATTCAAAATTCCCATAAAACATGAATAAACCTTTCACTGGTTCAAGTTTATGTAAAAATAATTAAATCTAACTTTCCTTTTTCAAATATTATAATTTGAATTTATGATGATTTTATTTAATTTATTTATTTATATATATATATTTATTTTTTTCAGATTATTGTTTTGCCCTGTATGTAGTTTCAGGGGGAGGGTTTTTTCTTTCCATACTAATCTTTTCTGCTTGTTTATGGGCAGTTACAATTTGTTAAAGCACTATTATCAAAATATTAAATCTCTCTTATTTGATTTTGGGGTTTTTTATTGACTTTGTTTAAAACAATTAATTGTAATGATTTTAATTCTTCCGAACTATCTGGTCTTTACATCATAATCTCTATCCTTATTTACTACCACTTGTCAGTCACTTCAGTCACCAGCTCCAGAACTATAGCTTTTTGGCATCCAACAATACAAATTACTTAAATATTTTAAGACCATTTATTTTATTTGCAACAGACTTTTTTCTTGTTTTGTTTAGCTTACCCACCTATTTGGATGAAAAACAATAAATGGCAATATATCCTGCAGTCTACAGATGTCAACGCCTACAGTGTCAAATTTGATGCACACAATTTTGCAACAGGTTCTTGTTTGGAAAATACAAGGAAATGAGTGCCACTAACATGTGCACATGAAATTTGATACGCAAAGCATTTTAAGTTGCATCTCTCTCTCTCTCTGTGTGTGTGTGTGTGTGTGTGTGTGTGTGTGTGTGTGTGTGTGTGTGTGTGTGTGTGTGTGTGTGTGTGTGTGTGTGTGTAGTATGCAAGCAAGGCAGCAGAGGCCGAGTCTTCTCAGTGGAAACAGGCTCTGATGGAGGCTCAGGCACGTAACCAGGCTCTCCAGGAGCAGCTGGGGGTCCAGCGGCAGCTCCTCCGAGAGCTCGAGCAGAAGCTGCACGACAGCCAGAGAACCAGCAGCGAACTCCGCCAGCAGGTACACACTTAGACAAACTCAACATGACTCATCTTGTGCTGCTGATGCATCCATTAAGTAACTTAATGTGAATACCAGAACACACTCTAACAAAGCTGATGTGCGGTGTTGTGTATGTCTGTGCTCGGGCGGTCGCTTCTGATTGTGATGTGAATGTGTATGAGAGTAGTGAGATTCGCTCCCATGATCTTTTCTGGAGTCGATTTGAATTTCTTTGTTTGGAAAACAGTGAGGGTTTGTTTCCCAAGTCTCTTCCTGTATTGAAGTAAGGTTTTATATCCTGGTTTATGTATGTATTAGGGCTGATGTGCTGTATGGCCAAATGTTTGTGAACATCTATGCAATCACACCCATATGTGCTTTTTGAACATCCCATTCCAGATTTAGTCTTGCTTTGCTGATATAACCTAGTGGGATGGCTTTCCACTAGATATATGTAGATATGGGGATTTGTGCTCATTCAGCCACAAGAACATTAGTGAGGTCAGGCACTGATGTTGGGCAAGAAGGCCTGGTGTACAGTCAGTGTTCCAATTCATCCCAAAGGTGTTCAGTGTGGTGGAAATCAGGGCTCTGTACAACCCACTTGAGTTCTTCTACTCCAACCATGGCACATCATGTCTTCATGGGGCTCACATTATGCACATGGGCATTGACATGCTGGATTATTTTTGGCCCCTTAGTTTCAGTTTGATGGAAAATTGTAATGCTACAGCATACGAAGGCAATTTAGACAATTGTGTGCTTTAGACTTTATGGCAACAGATTGGGGAAGAAGCACAGATATCCACAAACTTTTGACCATGGTGTATATCCACACTGATATTGAGGTTCTATAGATTGGTCGGAACCATGTCAAAAAAGTCATTATTAAACACGCAGCATCTTCATATGTATCCAGGTGGGACCCCCACAGCCTCCCGCTGTCTCCCACTGGCCCACATTAGATCCCAGAGTGTTGTGGATTTTTTTCCAAAGTGGGCAGTATGTCTGATTAGAGGTCTTAGAAATGTGACTTGTGAATTTGTGTGGGTTGTCATGCATTAATGCTGCATTCACTGTGTTAGGTGTTAATGAATTTAGTTTCTAAATATTTTTTTTTTGCCCGTTTTTACATTTTCCACATGTTTTTCGCTCAGGGTTTCCCTTTTTCACTATAAGAAAATATTAATTTAATGTATTCAACTAACCATTTATTCATCTAGCTGATCGTTATTTCTTTTATTCACACTGTTTTTGTTTGCGTGTCAGATCCTGGCATATGAGGGGGAAATGGAGCGGACTCGAAGCCAGCTAGAGGCTGAGGTTCAGAGTCTTGAGGCGGAGAAGAACAGGGTCATCGAGGAGGCGTTCGTCAGAGCCGAGAGCGAAATGAAAGCTGTGCACCAAAACCTTGCAGGTGTGTGTGTGTATTCCGTCAGTTTGTCTGGATGTGAGCGTGTGTGCAGTGTGCATGTAAGCATGTGTGTATATATAATCCTCTTTTTCCATGCAGGTGTAAGGATGAATTTGCTGACTCTGCAGCCTGCTCTGAGGACGCTTACATGTGACTACAACTGTCTGAAGAGGCAGGTCCTGGACTTCCCCTACATGCTGCAGAACGCTATTGCTGAGGCTAAGCAGGAGGTAAGAATCCCATATAAACACTCTAATATGTGGTATGAGTACATACATTTATGGTCATTGTACCTACTACTAATCACTGCATAGCCGCAAAATGTACATGTGCACGTAAATGTACATCAATCAATCAGTTTGTATTAAAAAGAAGTGTGTGTAGTACGCATGGACTTTTTTTTTTTTTTTTTTTTTTTTTTTTTTTTTTTTTTTTTTTTTTTTTTTTTTTGTATTTTAATTGTGCATACGTCCTGTAGACTCTCCCATCTCTGTGACTTGTACAGAGGTATCATTTATCCCGTGCAAATTGATGATAATTGCTACAGATGTCCTCCGGCAACATTACTTAACAGGCATGTCCGGAAATCTTATCCTAACCAAATAGTACCCAAGTCTATCTCGCCTAATTTCTTTTCTGTAAAATACATGTCCTTCACATACTTTCAGCAAATGCCACTGTTCAGCTGCTTAATCTTATTTTGAATAAATTATTCGTTTAGTTCAATAGCAGGGATAGTCCATATTTTCAACTTTAAGCTCAACATGGCACTGAATAACCCTCTGCATTACTTTTGCACTAAATGCATTCTTGTACATAATGAATTTGTGTGTGTGTTTGTGTGTAGATATGCCACATGATTGCAGAGGTGAGCAACACCAACCAGGAGCTCCTACGCAAATACAAGAGGGAGATGAACCTGAGGAAGAAGTGTCACAACGAACTAGTCCGGCTCAAAGGTACAAACTGTACTGTGAAGGATGTACATTAAGAATTTGTCTGAGTTGTACACGTGCTTATCATTGTAGAACATCTTTTTTTTTTTTTTTTTTTTTTTTTTTTTTTTTTTTTTTTTTTTAGTTTATTTGTAATTTAAACTCACTGATAAATGAAGTAAAATTGCATGCTTTAACAATAAGTTGATTTTATAAATTGATGCTTATCCATTTTGTCTTTTCAACAGGAAACATCCGCGTGCTCTGTCGCGTGCGTCCCATCTGCCAGGAGGAAGCGGAGGCTGAAGGCAAGAGTGTGGTGTCCTTTGACTCTGATGACGATGCAGTGCTCTACCTTTCCAATAAGGGCAAGCTTATGGCCTTTGACATGGACAAGGTCTTCCCACCTCAGGCCACACAGGCAGAGGTCAGGAGATCACAGCAGCTCCTTTTACTTGTGTTGCTTGTTTAGTGACCTGTGAAGTGACCTTGTAGTTTCTTCTTATGATTGAACAGGTGTTTCAGGAAGTGCAGTCTCTGGTCACGTCCTGCATGGACGGCTATAACGTGTGCATCTTCGCTTACGGACAGACAGGTTCAGGAAAAACCTACACCATGGAGGTAAATGTGAGGGGGCTGGGGAAATGCTTAGACAAAATAATAGTTTCACCAAAAACAAATAATAAGATGACGGTGATGGATGTCACCCTTAATTATTCTGACTTGTAAGTGTATAATATTGTGTGTGTGTGTGTGCGCGCGCGCATGCAGGGTATTCCTGAGAACCCCGGGATTAACCAGCGAGCTCTGCGTCTGCTCTTCTCTGAGGTGTCTGAGAAAATGCCTGACTGGCACTACACCATTACTGTCAGCATGGTGGAGATCTACAACGAGACACTAAGGTAAGAACACACATGCACACAGACTCGAAACCCACACAAGTACTGGTATAAAGCAGTAAGCCACAGGAGGGCATGCGCTACAGTGATTTTTATCATGGGTAAGGTCGTTCTTCAAGGTGACACAAAAACATCATGCCTAAAACTCTCTTACCTGTGATAAAATCACTGTAAATCCCACTGTTTTACTACAAAATGGCGTAGAATAGTGCATAAGTGTGCAATTTGGGACGCGCTGCTAGTGCATGTGCGTGTACGGAGAGAATCCTGCACATGTCTGTTTAAACAATAAAGCATTAATCTTAAATGTAATTACATTGATAGATTGTTACTCTCTGTATTTTTGTTTTGGGAAGAAACCTTTATATAACTCTATTTTCCTCAGGAACCTGTTAGGAGACAACCCAAGTGAGAAGCTGGACATTAAGATGTGTCCAGATGGCAGCGGTCAACTGTATGTGCCTGGTCTTACCGAGTTCACAGTGGAGAGTGTGGAGGATATTAATAAGGTGAGAGCTGTTTTAATGGTGTTTAGATTTCATTTTGAAGTGAACAGTGATCTATTGAATGTTTTTATTTCTGTATTATGCTTTGAGTTTTGAGTCCAATGTCACTTGCAACTTAGTACAGACGTAATGTGTCTTGTGAGAAGATTTAAGGTCATGAAATGTACGAGTGGAGATAAGGGGTGGCCTCTGAAATATGATCGTCTACCCCAGAACTTTTAAGTTTCTGATTTTTCTTTAGTATATCTGTTTTTATCTTTATCTAAGTTTATAGGCTTATAGGCTTTAATGTACTATTAGGAAAGGGTGTAGCCATCCCTTTAAATTATTGATTGAATATACAAATTAAAACAGAAATAGACATTTCTAATACTTTATTCTGTTATGTAAAACTAGACTTGACCGCAAACTTTATTTTAAAAAATAATAATAATTTTTAAAAAAACACCTTGACCACCCCACACCATCTCTGTGTCCTTCTTTGGTTACCCCACACTAGCTGTGTCCCACCTTGGCCACACCGGTAAAAATATTCAGGACCCATTAGCTGGAAAACTCTAAAGTAAAGTCATGCACAATTCCGTCAGCTCCATCTGTGAAGAGTGAAGGCTGTGTTTATCCCAAATGTTCTCATGTTTGTGTAGTACAATGACTTTGCAGCTCAAGTGGAAGCTTAATCTGTGACTTTTGATCCTGTAGGTTTTTGAGCTGGGTCACATGAACAGGGCGACAGCATGTACCAACTTGAATGAGCACAGCTCTCGCTCTCATGCTCTCCTCATCGTTAATGTGGCTGGCTTCAACTCCTCCACAGGACACCGTACCTCAGGTGACGATGCGCACCACACACACACACACACACACAATAACACTTTAAGCAATAGATAAACATAAACAATTTTTTTTTCTCTCCAGAATTTGCCCTTAAACCTTAAATGTAGTTGATTCATCAGAACACATCAGTTCTGAAGGTTATTCTTGCTGTTTCATGTGCTGTACCAAATAATCCCATAATTTGCAGGTTAGTCCCAGTGTTCCATCATTGGCCTTGTGCAACATAAGTCACCATATCTCAATGTAATGTTCAGCATAAAAGGCCAACAACTGACTATCCTCTTTTATTCTAAATTACATTGATCCAGTTGTACAACCTATTGACATTGTACAATAAGGCACTGCTATTAGTGAATGCGATTAAATATTTGTCCAGGGAGCTTACAGCAGCTTCACTTTTTATAAGCTGTTTACTAATGGATTAAATAATGTCAGTGCTTCTCTTATGCATGTGTATGTAGGTAAGCTGAATCTGGTGGATCTGGCTGGTTCAGAGAGAATCTCTAAATCCGGCGCTGAGGGAAGCCGCTTGCGTGAGGCTCAGTGCATCAATAAGTCGCTCTCGGCGCTGGGTGATGTCATCAACGCACTGCGTTCACGTCACTCACATGTTCCCTTCAGAAACTCGCGCCTCACATACCTGCTGCAGGACTCGCTCAGCGGAGAAAGCAAGACACTCATGCTGGTACAGGTGTGTGTGCACTGCTTCAGTTATTGTTTCACACACTAATAATTACCTGGGCTTGTGATGACCGAAAATGTCGACTAAGCCTTAACTCTTCATGCAGCTCCCTCTATTATCAAAAACTGTCTGTTTTAAACAGTAATACATAATCAGTTGATAATTATTATTGAAGAATGTCGTGATGCAATCTAGGAAAGAAGCAGCTTATTATCAATAGTATTTATTATTATTATGCTGTGTTTTCAGGATGTAACAATGAAGAGGAAAGAATACTAAAAGAAAATGTATCAATTATGAATAAAGTAGAAAATACTGTACTCGTTTCAAGACCATGAAACACAAGCTCATACTGTACTTAACTAACCAGGAGAAACAAGACCCACCAACAAGCTTTGTTCAACAGTAGTTCCAGTAATATCATTTACAAGGTGTATTATTCTGTTTACTGATCGTTCCACAGGCTCCATGTTTATAAACAATTGTATGAATATTATTTAAACATGAGCAGTCCATCAAAACATCAATCTGCAAGATTAAATCCGAGATTCATTGAACTATAGGTTTACAGTATTATTTAGGTTTGCTAAAGAGGCACCACATGACCATTTAATGTTACCAAAACGGCAAAAAGAGAATAATTAACGACACACAAACATTTGCACAGACCTGGGCTTCGCCTGAGCTGGTCTGAACTGTTTTTTTTTTTTTTTTTTTTTTTTTTCTTTTTTCTTTTTTTTTTTTTCACAGCTCCCCCTGCTGGTCTTTCAAGCAAGTTGCGTTCTTTGTAATTGTCAGAAGAGTAACACAGACTGTGTAACAAAATCTCCTTAGAAACAACCTAGATCTAAAATCACAAACCCCTAGGGTTGTATCATGCATGCAGTTGCCAGGTTTGGTAACATTTAAGGCTCTACTGCAGGATTAACATTTTGAAGAGGAATATATTGGGCGTGTGATGGGGACATTGTGTTCAAACCGCACATTTTATTTTCAGAGTTTCTTAATAGCAGGACAGGTCTTCTTTTAGTTTGGAAATGGCTCTTGGCTGTCGTTTAAAGCCCCGTGATCTACACTGTATGAGAACTAATGATGCACTAAGTAAGCAGAGAGTGAAACTGGCTCCTAATTCCATTGTTTCAGGGAAAAATCCCTCATTACACAATTTATGGCTACAGCAAGCTAGGACTATTGTGAGGTTAGATTGAGGTGCTTTAAGTCTTTGCTGTAGCCTGTAATACTCTGCAGAGATGTGTAAAAAAATGCTTAATTTTTTTTATACCAAGTAAGCTGAATCTCATGTACGAAACTCCAGTAAATCTTTGTTTTAATTCATTTGCCTTCTCAGGTGTCTCCTCTAGACAGCAATATCATTGAGTCTGTGTGCTCTCTGAAGTTTGCCCAACGTGTTCGCACAGTTGAGCTCGGAACGGCCTCCTCCTCACGAAGACATGCCGAAAACTCTTCGACGTCCTCCTCACCTACCCACGACAGCGTAGAGGTACACGCATGCAATTTTCTTAGTAGGATACAGATAATCATAAGAAAGGCTGCCGTCATCAAGGTGGTTGCTAAACACTAGTGGTGGTTGAGATCACCACTTCAAGACCTCCCCCTCCCAATACAATGTAAAGCGCTCTGAGTGCCTAGAAGCGCGCTATAAATCTAAATCTAAGGAATTTATTAAGCCAACAAGGTGCATTTGGAAATCATAGTCCACATCTGTTTTTCCTCTGTCTCTCAAACACAGTTGGACTCTCCACCCATAACTCCCGTGCTCTTACCCATCTCCCGGGCGAGCAGTGTGGGCTCTTCTCTCTCCTCTATCTCCAGAATCTCCAGCACACGGAGAAGATCCCAGAGCCAGCAAGCTCCAGGTGAGGAGACACAAACATGCACACACCCCATCTGTTTCAGAACAACGTTAAGGAATAGGGACAGAACAGATCTAGAAGTCCATGTATACTAGGAAGTCTTTCAAAGCCAAGCTCTATTTCTCAGACAAGATTTCATAATTCTTAACCAAGAAAAAAAAAAACAACAACTAAGTATAAATTCCCAGGGAACAGTGTACAATATGAAAGCATCCATAAACGTCATTTTTAAACCATAAAAAGATATGTAGAGTAAAGACTTGTTTATGTAAGGAAATAAAACATGACTGGGAGTGCTGTTATAGGATCGTCACTTTTTTGCATCAGGTAACATCACACATCACTATACTTGATTATTTTCAGCACATCCTGGCTTATTTTATTCCTCTTGCACCACAGCAGATGTCCTGCTTTTTATTCTCTTATAGTTATGTTTAAGGTTTCCTCTGAGAAAGTTATTTCTTATCACTTGTACTATAGCCACAATAAACAATCATTCCCTCAGCAGCTTCTCTTTTTTCCTCCTTAGATTTTAATAATACAAAATATGTAACTTGTGATTTTAGCAAGAAACCGCAAAGCAGAATGTCCTCAGTCTTGAAAACGTGAACTAGTTCCATTTTCTCCCGTCATCCTTATTATTAGATCAGATGCAGATCAGACACCTGATATTAATGTTAGCAGTACTTGTAATGCTTTTGCACTTAATGGACTTAAAGAATCATTTGTCTTGCATGTGACTTTGTACATATATTTTCAACATATTTCTGTTTACTCACAATGTAACCGTACTGTCTTCATATCGTCCCCATGATGGGGTCTACATCTTTCCTATTTGCTGTCCCTTGTCACCTCGTCTGCATTGTGATTGGTTGGTCTCCTCTGATTGGTTGGTTTGCAGACAGACAGGTAGACAGAGGCAGTCCGTTGCTTGGGGACAGTGGGCAGGTAGGTGGGGTTTTATCCGATTAGTCTCTCGGCATGGAAATGCTCAGCATGGCATCCGTGTCACCTGATCGCTCTTGGCCCATCTAACACAATGTGTGCTAACCCAGGGAAGTGTGTGTGAGAGAGAAAGTGTGCTGGTGTTTTTTGTTTTTTTTTTTGTTTTCTAACATGTCCTTGTAGTTGTGTGAGATTTAATTTCCCTGTCTGTCAATGTACCTGTTGTTTTCTGTGTGTGTGTGTGTGTGTGTGTGTGTGTGTGTGTGTGTGTACTCACACCTGCTTTCGTATGGCTGCGCTGTCCAGTGATGAAGTGCAGATAACTTTTTGTCTCCTTCCAATGATGAGCGCTTGCTTTAGTCTAATCCATGAATAAAGCAAGCTGTCATGTTCATGTTTCTTTCATGGGTGGTGACTAATGAAAAGTTCAGTACCGTATTTTCCATACTATGTCACATCCGAGTGTAAGGTCTGCTTAGTGACAAAATAGGATTATTAGGTACAGCTACTTTGGTATTAGGTAACCTAATTTGATCAGTTACACTTACCTAGGTGTAGTACTGACTGTAGCTCATAGGCTGATGTACACTTAATCCCATCAGACCTTTTACCTGCATACACTATATGGCCAAAGGTTTGCGGAAACCTGACTATCACACCCATGTGTGGTTCTTCCCCAAACTGTTGCCACAAAGAACTGGAACTGAGAGGCCTAAACCAGTTCCAGCATGACAATGCCACTGTGCACAAAGCAAGGTCCATAAAGTCATGGTGTGGCAAGGCTGAAGTGGAAGAACTCAAGTGTCCTGCACAGAGCCCTGACCTCACCCCCACTGAACACCTTCGGGATGAACTGGAATGCTGGCTGCACAAGGCCTCCTCACTTGACCTCAGTAGCCAACCTCACTAATGCTCTTGTGGTATAATGAGCACAAACCCCCACAGCCACAACCCATAATCTAGTGGAAAGCCTTTTCCCAGATGAGTGGAGGTTATTATAACAGCAAAGGGGGAACAACTCCATGTTAATGCCCATGGTTTTGGAATGGGTACATCTGGGTGTGATGGTCAGGTGTCGTACAATACGTACAATTTTATCATAAGAAAGAGTGTGATTCCACTTCAGTTTGTATTTCTTAAAGATGCGAGAATTACTCAAATATTGGCCTGAAACACTGGATTAGTGTATAGTATATCTTTACAGGCATGTATTTTAAGTCCTTATGCGCACACAGATAATTAAGCTAACAGTGTAATTAACATGTATCTTAGCTGGTAATTGTTTGAATGTTAACTAAATAATGAATATCTGCATTAATTCACGTTTATTCCATTAATGGCTAAAATGTCACCACAAAGTCACAATATGAGCAAGTGGTTTAAGGTTCTTGGTGATTAATACGCAGAATTCATAAGTGAGACCGACTGAAGAATAAACCCACTGATCAACATTTAATAACACTTGTAATTAAGTTTATTGTCCTTTATGTCCTTTGCATGTAACGTAAGTGTGTGCTTTAGGGGGCAGTGTCATATATCAAACCAGTATGTACAGAAAATGACCATTTTAATGGCAAACAAACAGAAAAGGTCTCATTTTACTATAAATAATAATAAAAAAGTCATCGGTGGAATTTGCGCACTGCAATTCATTTTATTATTATTATTATTATTATTATGATGTACATGTCTGATTCTTCGCTAAGAATTTTCTCTGCCAATTCATTGTTACATCCTGTTTTTGTA
The DNA here is from genome assembly GCF_001660625.3 of Ictalurus punctatus. Lineage (NCBI taxonomy): Eukaryota > Metazoa > Chordata > Actinopteri > Siluriformes > Ictaluridae > Ictalurus > Ictalurus punctatus. The sequence goes on from NC_071284.1 coordinate 7,416,238, forward strand.
ATGTAATGAAGACGGACTCTACAAGTGCTTTTATCATTTGCACTTTTGCCAGAAGTTCCTCGAATATCTCCACTTTGCATTTGTGCCAGTTGTGTTTTAGTTTTCGTCCAAACCCCAGTGTTTTCTAGGTGCACATTACTGCATCCTTGCATGGCACACAGTTTTGGAGTTGCGCAGTGACTTGTAACAAGCTTGTAAGCAAGACAAGCTTATTCCTAACTGCATTTTTGGTCTTTTTAAACAGATGTGGAAAAATAAATATGAGCTGTGCAACATAATGCAATAATTTTAACATCTACATGTTGTTTCACTCTGTAAATTGCAAGACTTGTTAGATAGGAACAAAAATAAAAATGCATCTTATGGTATGGAAAATACAATAAATTGGTGACTGTGTTCTCGTTGTTGTTTTTCTGTTTTCCTGCAATCAGCTGGATTATTAGGTCGACATGAGGAACATGGGTTTGAGTAGTGGACTCTGTTTATCTTACATTTCTCTTACACATTTTCTGAATTTCTCTGTTCTTCTTTGCTCAGGACGAATGAAGCTTGCCACATGATGCTATGATGAAGCGAGTGTGTTGAGAAACTGCGTTTCAGCACACTCAACCCAAGTTTATTTTATATACCGGGGACAGGGACGAACCAAACTGGCAAATCAGGGATATGTACAGCATTTCTGAGAGAGACTTGACTGTTCTGTTGGTGACTGAAGAATCTGGCGTTCCCTCCAAGCTCTTTGCTGCTTCGGGGAGAATGTGAAGACTTCCTCCCTCATGTCACAGTGTTCGTGGACATCTATGCACTTTAGAACACGCTGATCTGATTATTCATGGTGTTAATAACCCAGTCAAGCTTAGGACTATCACATGACTGGTGTTGATCTTTAAGTAAATGTGTTCTTTCTCTTTTTTGAGAGGACAAATGCTGATGTATTCTTTTTTTTTTTTTTTTTTTTTTTAATTTTCTTCTTCAATGCACCGTCCGTTTTATTCAAAGCCTAAGAACAAATCGTACTTCCGAAAACTTGTGTAGCGACCACAGTAAGCAATAACGGAGGCAGGGTCTAGCCTGTCTCTTTTTGCGATCATGTTCTTGTCGTGTTTTATTTGGTATTCTGAAGGCAGCATATTGAAGTCTTCCTGATCTAAGCATGTATACTAACTTTGTCATCAGCAGTGGACTTAGTCATTCCATACTGCTGTGAGTAGGAATGCTTTGAACTTTCACCCACAGTCAGAATTGCATTTCCACTGTATGAACTTTTTCATCTGAAATGGACCACTGAGAGAGAACGGATATCGGTGGCTGTGGGGTTTCGCTAGCTTCGGTTCATTTTAGCATAGCATTGTGCATTTTTGTTTTGTACACTTTTTAATAAATGCTTTAAATATGATCAGTCTACTTTCCTGCTTCACTTTCCCAACAGTGTTTTTGCATCTTTATAAGACGGCTCTACAAAGCCACTGACTCCAAATGTAGGTGATCAGACAAAATATGATTGTTGCAAACAAGTAATAGAGTTCTGTCTCACCCAAAGTCTCTTCCAGAAATGGAACTTCTAGTACTTGAGTAACATCCTGAAGTCAGGACTTTCAGGACCAAAGATTAGTTGAGAGACAGGATGAGATTAAAAATTTATAATATTATAATATATATAATACAAAATACAATAAAGTAAACATGATGAAGCAAACCCCTCTTGTCCTGTATATCCGAAGCCAAGCACAGTCTGGTAATTTTACTTTTAATAAAGAGTAAAGAAGCTGGCGAGGGAACGTCTGTTTATAACTGTAATATAAATGATAACAGGAATTAACACTGCTTGGTGGGGGGGCACGTTTGCCTCGCACCTCTGGGGTTGGGGTTTCGGATCCTCCCCTGTGTGTGTGCAGAGTTTGCATGTTCTCCCCATGCTTTGGGGGTTTCCTCTTGGTACTCTGGTTACCTCCGCAGTCCAAACACTGCACTGTAGGGGGTAAGATAAGCTGCATGGAGGATGGATGGATCCAGTACTGCTTCACACCAGGAAGCTAAATAAGCAAATGGTTCAGGCATCATAACTAAGGTTCTCACCTCTAGTCCTCAACCTTCATGTCAAGGAACTGGGAGCAGACAAAAATTAGGATGAATACCTGCATTGGACACAAGATGGCGGCATGTAATCTCCAGTTCTATTCCGAGAAGCCTCGAACTATACACTACACTGTATGTAATATAAATAAATGCACTCCTTCAAAAATTGTTTGAATCAAGTCCTAGCAAATATGTCCATTTTTCCAGTCGAATCTGACATGATGGTCCCGTGCCCCAAACCCTGAAGCATCAGCAACATAAATGTACAGAAAGAAATTTCAGTGTTAGAAGCTTTTTAATACAAAATATGGATATTAAAAGTTTGTCAAAGATTATCAAGTATGTACAAAGAAATATAACAGTGCATTTTCTTTTTATAAAAATGAAAGCATGTATGTAAATCAGAAATAATCATGATTTTAAGTGAACCAGCCTATCCATTTTAGATATTGATTCTAAGCAATCACGAGTTATTTACAACATGAGATGATCTAAAATGCTCCTTATAAGACTTTACCAAGGTATTTAAAGCCTTTTGTTTATCATTATAGATTTTTATTTATTTATTTATTTTTACTTTATTTCTGGACTTGTATATTCCAAAGCAGTTTAATGATGTTAATAATTGGCTGTTCAGTCCTGAGCGCTGCCGTCATCAAGCTGTACAGCATGTCTGTTTTTTAATAATCGCCACGAGTTAGTTAATGATCGATTGCGTGTAAGATTTTGGGGAGTTCAGAGAGCCGACTGCAGTTTGGTGACGTTCCTCTCGTGCATGCTATGATGTCTGACGAGCTCGTCTGAACGAGCAAACTTCTTCTGACAGCTCGGCCAGCGACAGGTAAACGGCTTCTCACCTGAGACAGGACAGTGAGGATAATCAAAAGCAGTTTGTAAATTAGTGCTAAACTACGTAAGACTTGTCGCTAATGAATCTGAACTCTAACTGGAAAAGTATGAAGACAAAAAGGGGATTACGCACTTGTTTTACCTGTATGAGTCCGCGTGTGAGTCTTGAGGTGGTCCGAGCGTGAGAATTTTCTCTGACATGTCTCACACTGAAAGGGTTTTACTCCTAAAGAGGAGAGAAATAAGGATGTGGATATGGAGACCTTAAGAGAGCCAGATAGAGCAAGCCAGTTCTGATCAATGTTTTGAATGTGTTTGCCTGCCATGTTGATAATGACATCATGTATTACATTGTTATTTTATTAAGTGTCTGATTTTATAGGTAGTTAATACATTTCCAAATACAGCGATGGAAATGAAAACTGTGACCGGCTTATGTGGTTTGTGTACGTTGTGTTCATTTGTTTTTCGTTTTTTTTTGTTTTGTTTTTTATTGAAACTACGGAAAGCACGGAAACTGCTTTTTATTTTGTTTTTGTTTTGTTTTTCTTGACACACAACTAAAACAGTAAATTAATTCATTTTTCATCAATTAAAATGATAAGAAGGAAAAACAATCAAATGTTCATTCATTTTTAATTGTTTCTATTTGTTTCACCACACAATGTCTTGAAATTGAATCCAAATATTAAAAATATATCATTGTAAATATTCGTGAATCCAAATATGGAAGAAGAAGAAGGAGAAGAAAAGCCCACTGCTGTACATTTCAGCATGAACATCTGGATCAGTTAAGATATAATAAATTTTAACCCCAAATGGAATCTGAAATGATGGTTTTAAAAAGCTTTTTTGTAATATTTATTGTTGTTAATCCAAAACCCGTTTTGAAGATCTTTCTTTTCAAATGAACATAACTTACAAATTCTGATAAGAATAGGGAACAAATTGTGATGGGATCAGGGAACACTAAATGCATGTACGCAAATATCTGTATGGTTATTAGCATTGGGCATTGTATAATAAAACACTGAAGATCTGGAGGAAAAGGGTGACGTATGTAGGATTAAAGGAAAAAATTATACAGTGTGAGTAGAGAGAGGGTCGGCGTCTGACCTGTGTGTCTACGCTGGTGTCTCTTCAGCTGGTCTGATCTGGAGAATCTGCGGCCACAGTCTGTATAGTCGCACTGGTACGGTTTCTCTCCTGAACACACAATTAATTATAGGAGTCCTTACTACACAAAATATTGAAACTGCCTCTGGGGTTGGCAGATAGCTTCCACATGGGGGCAGCACTGAAGTTGAACCTGTAGGATTTATTTATTATTATTTTTATTTATTTTTTTAAACATTGCATTAAATTAAATGGACACCACAAACATCCCACATCAGGCTTAGCTAGCTAGCTGTAAATGTTACACAATGTAACAGAAATGATCAATCAAAATCAAGCTGGGGCATTTGCTACGAAGCACACCAAAGAAAGTTAGCAAGCTAACATTAGACGTTATACGAAAAACAAAGCTAGTTAATTGGCATTAGCTTGGATGCGTACCCAAAATAGTCTAGTCAACATTAGACAATATACTAAAACAACACGGGATCGCTGATATCAGCTAGAGAACGTATCCACGAAATGGTTCTAGTCTACTTTAGACAATATAGCTAAACACTAAACAAAGCTAGCTAACTGGCATTAACTATAGAATGTGCTCAAGAATGTTAGCTAGCTGGTATTCGGCTAGTTACATTAGAATACCCAAACAGAACCAGCCAAAAATCATTAGCTGGAGAATGTGCTCAAGAAATTTTACTAGTTAACATTAAACATTATACTATAACAAATCTTGCTAGCTGCCATTAGGAAGAGATCGTACCCAAGAAAGTTAGCTAATGTTAGACAAACAAATACCCAAACAAAACTAAGCTAGATAGCTGCCTTTAGAAATTTCTGGCTAGATAGTGAAAAGATTGTAATGCATGGACATGATGTGTGTATCCAGCTATCTATCCATGATTAATTGAGAGATGTGAGTCAGATAGTTATTAAGCCATCAGTATTTTTCTGAGTAATCTACACATTCTCCATAAGTAGGAGTTAACATCTTGTGATTAATTCTTAGTGCTACTATTTACTCTAACACACATACATATGCACTGGGAGTGGCTCTAAATAATTGGGTGAGAGACAGTTCAGTGATGTCACCATGGTTACAACAGCAGTTCTGGTTCCTGTGTGTGCGTTGAGGACTATATTTTTAGTTTTGCCAGCTTCTTTTATGGATTTGTGTTGGAACGAGAAATTGTTTGGATAAACATGTTGACACACAATGAATCACCACGCTCAAGAATGTCCAAGTTGTTTCTCTTAAGGGTTGAGAAATCTTTTTTTTTTTTTTTTTTAAATCACTGTATATTACTGGAATTGTGTAATCATATCATTTAGAGAGTTCAGTCACATGTGCTACATCCTATAAAGCATTTGGTTGTAGTTTTACATAATAGGCATATACTGGAATAAGTGCTTTGCATTTATTGCGCGTGATTTGCCGTCATTTAAGTCAGTGTTGTTGAATATTTTTTAATCTGATTAGTTAGAAGGTGTTGATTAATCTTTTATAATAGCAGCTCTGACTATAGTTCCTGCTGTAATTCGAATCACAGGTTTAAACGGATGTACAGGGACTTGTATGGTGGGCAATCCACATCATCTCACTGTTGATTATTTTCCTATAACAGCATGCCCCATTGTGTTTTATTCCTTGTGACATCATGCTCTGTATTGCCAGAGTTGCTGTGATCAGTTATAACTGGATATGTTTTTCTCAGTGCTACAATGGTGAATTGTGATATTATTATCCATGCATACGCTTCATATGGTCATTGTATTTAATAAGGTATACACCAATAAGTGTGTACACCACTCAAACAATGAACGTGACTGGCTCTTACCTGTGTGTTTCCTTCCGTGCATCTGCAGGTGTGAGAGTTTGAAGTATCTCTTGCTGCAGCCAGGGTACGAGCACATGAAGGGGCGTTTCTCACTGGGCTGGGCCGACCTCATGATGGAGGGAGTGATGCTCGGTACTTGTCTCACATCCTGGAGGAGGGAGAGACAGATCTTGGGTTAAAAACAGTATGTAACACACAAAGGCATACATATAACTAAGAAACTGGCAACTCTGTGTGTAACAAATATCCTTCATTAGCAGTCAAAGCTTCAAATCACTGCTGTTTAGTCTTGCTGATAGAAACAAGAAATTACTCAAGTGCTCCTCAAAATGATCAGAGTTCACACACGACACTTTGGTGTAAATGTCTGATCTGCCTTATCCGCTTCAGCTCTGTTGTAAGAGAGGTTTTTGGGTTGTTGTTTTTTTCAGCTACGTTGTTCTGAGACAGTGGATTAAACTTTTTTGTTGTTGTTGTTTCTACATTATTTTCCACATTATTGGTACTAGTAAGAAATGAAAAATATTGACTACCTTTAAAAGGTGTGTCTGTGATTTGAATGGCCTTCTATGGGGTGTATGGTTTTAAAAAAAAAAGTGAAAGGATGGGGTGGATGGAGTCACACTTTGCCCGAAACAAATCTTTATCTTGAAATGTATTGGATGGTACCTGTTAGGCAGCTTTAAAAAAAAAAAAAAAAAACACGCATCAGCGACAATTTGTGTGTGAACAGGCTTAAGTGTTTTAGCTTTTAAAAGATACACAAAGTGACAAGAAGGTTTAAAAATCCGAAGGGATAAACGAAATCAAACATGCTCTGTAAGAAAGAATATGAATTAAGCGTGCATCATTTCTAATTATTTATATCATTTGCGTACACAAACATCATTGGATGGCGCTGGATTGCTTTCGTCATTTATGTTGGTCCTCCTTTTCGAATGTAGAAAGACACACTAATGATAAACACCGATAATTTCATCTCAACGCCAGCCAGTGATGTTTGTGTACGCCGCTGCATATGCCAACCTGTATGAGTGATTTGAAACTATGCACATTTCATTCATATTCTTTCTTACAGAGCATGTTTGATTTTGTTTTACGTGTTAATTATTACATTAACAAACAAGCATTAGTTAATTAAGTAACACTATTTACTTTAAGATGGTCCTTATTCACATATTAATTCGTAAGACTCATGCCATGGTTAGCTCTTCATTAGTTTGGGATTAGTACATGCCTTAAATGAGTCTTTATTGGTCACATATACATTAAAGCACAGTGAAATTATTTTCTTCGCATACCACAGCATGTCAGGAAGCTGGGATCAGAGCACAGGGTCAGCCATAATACAGCGCCCCTGGAGCAAAGAGGGTTAAGAGCCTTGCTCAACAGTCGCAGCCTGGCAGCGCTGGGGCTTGAACCCCCGACCTTCCGATCAGTAACCCAGAGCCTTAACCGCCAAGCCACTCATCATTAACTCATTAGTTCATATTTAAGTAAGTATTATTTCAGATATTAGGTATTAACACTTTTGGTATTGTAAAGTGTTACTGAAAAATGTTTAAGCAAGGTAATGGAGCCAGAGAAAGCTGATCTACAGTACTGATTCTCGACACCTCCACTGCTTTTCTCTGAGGCACTGATCCAGAGGGTGACACATCACAGGTCAGGCCTGACTAATCAAACATCTACCTCGACCTGGCCTTGGCCTCACAATTGCTAATACAGCTGGCTGCCTGGATCCCCTCCCTTTTTTTGGGGGGGGGGGTTAGGGGGTCAGTACTGCGTCGGAGGGAATGTGTGACCTTTAGTTGAACGTATTTAATGGTGACTCTGTGTATGTATGTGCACCCACCTGAATTCCTCGGAACATGCCGTGTGTATGTATGTGGTACTGAGCGCTGTACATCACAGGAGCAACAGCTGCCGTTGGCTCGCTCTCAAACCCTGTACTTGGACTGCAACATATCAGCAGAGAACACACAGAAGGGTGCAGGTTTACTCATCATGAATAAACTCCTTATTGAGAGCCACAGAACAGTGTCTTATTACAGTCACAGCCAGCACAGAAGCGCAGATGTATTCTATGGTCTAAAAGTCTACTTTTCCCAGACTGCCACATATACAGTATAATCATATAGTGGATATGGTATATATTTAGATATGTCCAAATCCATAGCAGAGAATATCCAGCTCGCTGATGCAATTCCACAATGCATTGCAATAGGTTATGTACCCTAATAGGTACAAAATAGGTACTTCACTTCATATTGTTATAGGAATATTGTTCGTTCTTTTTTTTCTTCTGGAAAAGTAATTAAATAAACAGTTTGCTTTGAGCCCAAATTGGTATTAGTTTAGTCGTAATACATTCACCAACGATTTTATTAGCACATTTATGCAGTTATCTAATCAGCCAATCATGTGGCAGCAGCACAATGCATAAAATCATTCAGATACAGGTCAAGAGCTTCCAGTAATGTTCACGTCAAATATCAGAATGAAGAAAAAGTGTGATATTTGTGACTTTAACCATAACATGGTTATTGGTACCAGATGGGCTGGTTTGTGTATTTCAGAAACTGCTGATCTCCTGGGATTTTCACACACAACAGTCTCTAGAGTTTACACAGAATGGTGCAAGGGAAGAAAAAAAAACATCCTGCATGCAGAGCATCTGCAGGCTAAAACACCTTGTTGATGAAGAGAGATCAGAGGAAAATGACCAGACTGGTTTGAGCTGATAGGATGTCTATAGTAACTCAAATAAGCACTCTTTACAACCGTGGTGAGCAGAAAAGCATCTCAGAATGCACAGCACATCAAACTTTAAGGTGGATAATAGCAGAAGATCACATCAGGTTCCACTCCTGTCAGCCAAGAACAAGAATCTGAGGCTATAATGGGCACAGACTCACCCAAACTGGACAGCTTGACATTTTGTGCATGCTGAGATGCTTTTCTGCTCACCACTGGTGTAAAGAGTGATTATATGCGTTGCTATATCCTTCCTGGAAGCTCAAACCAATCTGGCCATTTTCCTCTGACTTCTCTTATCAGCAAGCCGTTTCCACCCACGTAACTGTCACTTACTCGCACTATTCTGTGTAAACTCTAGAGACTGGGTGAAATTCCCAGAAGATCAGCAGTTTCAGAAATACTCAAACCAGCCTATCTGAGTCATTCACAAGCAAAAGTCATTAACTGAAGCTCTTGACCTGTGTCTGCATGAATTTATTGCCACATGATTGGTGTTCCTAATAAAGTGGACGGTTCTAATATTCCAGTGGTTTTATTTTAAACATACTTCTCGTTTTCTCATTTTTATTTGCACAGTTACAAAAAAAAAAAAAAATAAAAAAAGCGTAGCGGTTGAAATAAGTACCTGTAAGTACATATGTATATTATATGTGAAATATCCTTATTAGCATGTTTCATCTATTGACATGGAAATTATGAAAAGCAAAGAAAGAATTCTTCCTGGATAATTACTGAACTGATGTACTAAATTATCTTCTTTCCTCCAGAAAACACTGGTTGGTGTGTGTGGTATGAAAAACGCCGTCTGAGTTTATGAATGTTCACAGCGCTGATAAAGTTCAGGGTCAGGATGTGTGGGTAGCACCCGATGAACTGCTAAGGCTATATAAAGCCTTCTTTGTCCTGTTAGGTTAACATCTCTGACTATACTATCAGCTAACTCTAAGCCAGTCATCCCTTAGACTATCTATCCATCTTTCTGCACCGACAAACACCTCACTGCTCATGGCAAAGAGAGAGGGTGGGGACGTTGTGAGTATCTGGATGAGCATAAATATTCTGCCTTGCAACACACTCTAATAGAAACACCCCAACCCTACCCTCGCCTATCACACTGCATTCCACCACACCCGCGTCAAGATGCTTTATCTTCTCTGAACTGGTTGACTGAGCAAAAGCATGACCCCTTTCTGTCTCCACCTCCCTTTCACCAGTGCAAGTTAAGCATTGATTTCATTCTGTGAAGTTTTTCTAGATGTTAAGCAGGATGGCTGCTCCTCTAAAACACACTCTAAATCACATACCCTTTTAATCTGGGGCACTGGACAGTGAAAAACAAAGCCTGGCCAGACTTTCTTCACTCTCTGTGTTCTGACCCACATCTTATTGTACACATACATATTATACACATACTTAACCAGACACACTATGCAGGTTTCCCCCTGTCTGTCTTTCTTTTGTGTCTTTTCCGAGTCCATGGTCAAGGTCAGTGTTCTATAACTGAAACCTCTCACAGGAAGTGTCTCCCACTACAGCAGGCTAAAAAGAATCCAAACAGAATGGCCTTGCGCTCTCAGGAAGGAAGGGAGCACATTTCCAGACTTCTTAGTGCTGCTCGTTGAATTTGCATTTCTTTTAGGAGTTAGGAAGAAATGTTGCTAATCTACTTTTGCTAACACAAAATGACTACATTTTATGGATTTTAATGTTGAAATTGAGACCGGCTCATCCGAGTCTGAGTCCAGGCCAAGGCCTGAACAGATTGAGTCCGAGAGTCTCAAGACCGAGATCAGAAGAGCACTCCATACAACCTCCCGAATCCTGACCACATGCAGTTTCATGTCATGTGCAAAAGAAAAAAATCAATCATTGGTTAATATTGGATGTCAATCAAGTCATCAGTTTGGTGAAATATTTTGTGTGAAAATAAGGTAATAATGATGATATTAGTGGGCTTTTTTTTTTAAGGGAATCAACTGGTCTTCGGAATAAGTCTGATTCCACACTTGCTAGAGTCCTTGTCAAGACCGAGTCCAAATGCTCCTGAGTCCATGACAAGACCAAGATCACGAAAATATGGTGTTGGACTCAATCTCGAGAAAAATGCAAAATAACTGCATGGCTCATACGGTATCAGTGCAGTCATTCTGATCCGATGTACAACTTACACTGAAACCTCACACAAACATTTAAAAACTCTCTGATGAGACATTTTTGGAAGGAGTCTCCACTCAGGTTTTCACCACGGGGAAGTCTTCAGAAAGGAGGACTTGGTGCTTTTGGGTTTCTAACATGACAAGTTGAGTTTCTTTTAGTGTTGTTAACTTTAAGAGAGAGGGGGGAAAAAAAGAGGGGCTGGTGAGGGAATGACTCAAACTATTACTGTAGCAGTTATAAGTGACTTGTTTTGTGGATGTTCCACAACATTACATGTAACTATAAAGGGATAAAAAGTATCACATGAGTTTTACTTAATGTTTTCAAATTGCCGTGGTATACGAGGAATTAAATACTTTTCAATACTGTTAATGAAAAATAATCAACCTCAGGGTCATCGTTGCTTGTTTTCCTATAAAAGCGTGCCCTGTTATGGTTTATTCTTTATTAAATGATGTCCATCTACAATCTTCCTCTAGATAAATCTACAAATGATATACCCTTGAGGGTCCCACCTCAATGGCAAGTGTTTGTGTTTCTTAAAACCTGAGTTCGGCACCTTTTTTGAGAGTGTACCATTCCATCCCTAGCATAAGCTAACTGATATGAAACTTGATATGAATGACTAAGGCTGAGCCAGCAGGTCATAATTGTATTCATATCAAACTCAACTGAATCACTTCGGCTTACTAGACTTCCTTCTAATTTGGCATGTTGATTTTGCGAGTGCTCTTTTCAGCACTACGTGAATCTCTGCAGCTGTGCGCTGATATGAAACTGAGTACAGCTCTTTGATGATAACCCAGAGTAGAGGCTATCTGTTGCCAGAATGACTCATCTCAGTCCAGGTCAGAGGGATTGAAGATCCCCCTTTTATACTCACTTCTCCACTCCCGGTATAAACAATGCCTCTGAATTACAGTTCAAAAGGAAAGATGTGGTGGAATTTAAAAAAAAAAAAAAAAAAAAAAAAGGCGAGAGAAGAAAAAAAAATATTAACAATAGTGCAAAGTGATGTGAGAAATGTCGTACCTCTTGATGGTGGAGGCCAGACTGTTGACCGGGTTCCAGGTCACACATTCCGTCATTTGGTACAGATTATCACTGCCAGAGAGCAAATAAAACCACAGTGTAAAAACAAAGAGAATGACTGGAAGGTGATTGGAAGATGGGAGTTTAAATCCCAGAACTGTCAAGTCATGAACAAGACCCTTAACCTTCAATTCCTGCACCTTAAACTTTAACCAGAATCTGACTCACTTTGAAGTAAAGAATAAACTATGACACATCATGCTGTTATATGACAGTTATCAACAATGGTGGCATGACGGGCCATTACCACCGCAAAGTGTTTTATTCACCCTATGCCACAGCAATTTGCCTGTGATTACAATTTTTAATTAATTAAGGAATAACATGTCATATTTTTATCCATTTACATTTACATTTAATGGTCTAGTATGTCCTGAGACAAGACAGTTCCTGTTGTTACTCACATTCTAGCAGTTATAAGCGGTCGTTCCTTCTCTACGCAAAAAAAAAAAGGTGAAATACAGGTGAAAAACCTACTGACCGTTACAAAGTGCTAACAACTGAAACTCCATAAATGTTAAATAAAAGTCTCTTTACAGAAAGCTTCAGCATATCAATGACTATACTTTCTTTTTTCAAAATAACAACAGGGTTTGTTTATTTTTTTATTTTTTACATCGGTTTATAGTTAATCTTAGATTATGTAAAGCGTCCACCATACAGGTCGCTGTGAATGTGTAGTTACTATAGAAACAATAGCATATTAGAACGAGCGCATTAATATAAAACTGTGATTTGAACTACAGAGCTGCTATTCTAGAAAATTTATCAACACCTTCAGATTCAATTCTTTTTCTTTCTCTTGAGACATACTGCACACTTCTTGTACTGTATTAAGGCTTTGTTTAGGAACACTGCCTGGGATGTGTGTGTGTGTGTGTGTGTGGTTAAGGGTAGGAAAACTAGCGGTAAAAACAAGAGGAGTGAGTGTGTCTGCTACTGGTAATGTTTAATATTTGCATCCATTAACTGGAAAGCCACTTTAATCCAGCAACTTTAAGTAAAGTTTATCCAATCCAATCTTGAGTAGTATTAAAAGATTAAACCAGGAGTAAAGCTACACAGGAGGCCTTGCAGGAAATCTGTTAGCTTCTAGTTCGCTACTGAAGAGCCTGCTAACTTAAATAGATCACCATGTAACTCACTGTAGAATCTTAAATATAAATTATAACCAACTTTCTACTGAAAACCAGATGCTCTGACTGATAACAAGCTAGAATCTTGTTACCTTTTGCATCTAAACTGTAATCAAGGACAAAAGCTAATTCATACTAATACTTAGCTAGCAAAGAAAAGCTACTGATGTTTGCTTATTTATTTATTTATTTATTTTTAAAACACATTTTATTAGATTGGGTTTGTTAGGATTGATTTAAGATGAATGTATAAATCCCTAATTTCTCCATCTGGGGATTAATAAAGTATTATCTTATCTTATCTTATCTTATAAAAACATATTCATTTCAGTAACAAGGCTTAGCTTAATGGCAGCAGTAACAATTTTGACCTAATTTCACAGTTCTCTTTGAACACTGTATGCTAGCAAAAGGATCACGAGTCACCCAAATAATTAGCATTTTGTTTTATAGTCACATTTGATAGGTGTCCATTATGTTGTATGTCGTGTATGTTGAATGTTCTACCCTGTACATGCAACAGTTTCTGGTTCTGATTTTACAAGAAAAGCATGGAAGTTGCTCTGCTACGTGCTTACACACCAGATTAGCGTCCTCAAGAGCAGTGAGGCACTCTCACTCTCATATCTGATCAGTGACAGCAGAACTGCAGAGGTCTGGAGAGTCAGCGTGCCTGGTACTGTGTTGTAATCATGTAACATCATGAAAGTGCTGACAGCAGGGAGGCGTTGAGAGGGAAAGAAGCTGAATTAACCAGCATGAAGCGCTTAGTCTGTGCTCAAGTAGCTAACAAATTTGTGAGTGTAGTTAGAGTTATAGAGTGTGAGGGAACGGCTGTAATGTTTCACTTTAACCATAAACCAAGACAATCTCCACCAATTAAAAGTTTGGAAGATGCTTTTTTTTTTTTTACTCACAATGTGGCAGAATCTAATCCAAGCAGGGATCTGAGCAGCATATTCTACAGTTGGTTACATTTACGGCATTTGGCAGACACCCCTGTCCAGAGCGACTTACAATTATCTCATTTATACTACTGAGAAGTTGAGGGTTAAGGGCCTTGTTGGGATTTGAACTCATGGCCTTCTGATCAGTAGGTTAACATCTTAAACCACTGAGCTACCACTGCCTATGCTTTTATGAAAGTAGACTTAGAAGCAAAGGAGGATACAATCCAAGCTTACAGCTGGGTAGGTGAGGGTTCAGGGCTTTGTTCGAGTTCACTCTAAATAGCCATCGTACTCTCATCAATCAGCTTAAGTTTATCCACTACAAACAAACAAAAAATGAAGACCGAACCACAAATACTGAGTGTTATCGAAATTTTTACACTCTTATCTGTGGAGCTGTTTGTTTTAGAAACCCGTTACTTACTATTTTTAAACTGCTGTATTATTCACCACTGGCCTTGACATTTAATATTAGAAATGCTCTTCTCAGCAGGAACAGTCATATTAGTGATGTTTCTGATGTTAGTGATAACTGTGTTTCTATAGTGCTGAGTTGATATTTTCTGCTTTTGCATACTTTAGGGATGAGTAAGAGTTGAATGCTCTGTTTTAGCTCTTTTGGTTCGTGGGATTTATCACAGTAAAGGGCTTTGGGGGAATTGGCTGAACGCGCAGCAGTGCTACAGGAAGGCAAGGAGGTGTCATTGAGTCTTATCAACACTAGTTCTGATATTTTGGGTTCTCCACGATCTCCCTTTTCTCCAAACAACATGAGAACACTATTCCAAGAATGCACCCTCATCTCTGAGCTTCTAGTGGTAAATTATCCCAGCGTTTGGCATAAGTATTCACCCCCTTGAACTATGACACATTTTGTAGTGTTACAACCTGGAACTGAAATGGACTTAATTGGGATTTAATATAGATAATAGTTTTAATATAAGACTAAATGGTGGATGTTCAAAGTTTGGGATATTTTTTTTTATATAACCAAACCCTGACTGATACTTTTTCCCCTGAATTTTGTCCAAAAATGCTGTTTGTTTACAAATAATTCCAATTAATTCCATTTTAGTTCTAGGTTGTAACACTACAAAATATTGAAAAGTTTGAGGGTAAATTCTCATTCAAGACACTATACTTTATTGCAGTTTTCCAGTCTGTCTTCTAATTTATTGTCCCATACCAATTAGTCTGCTCCTGTTCTTGTGCCATGTCCCCTACACTCATCATATCCCCATAATTTCCCGTTCGAGGCCTCCACTTCTGTCCTCGACCTCTGATTTACCCCAGCACTTTTCTCTCTGGGGATGGCCAGGCAGTGAAGAGGAATTCAGAGGAAACGGACTGTAGATCACACTGAGTGTATTTTGGCCTGCTGAGGGCTGCTGTGCAGCTCTTAACTTTTACACAGACAGCATGTCTCCCTGCAGGCTTACTCTGGATTTCTGAGTGACACAGTGGAAGAATCTGGCATCAGCACAGAAAATGATGTCAGATTAGTTCAAGGAATGAAATTGCTTTAAATACGAATCCCAGTAAGTAAGAGGGAAAAAAGACATCTGCTGTACCTGTTGTAGCCGTTTCGTAAAAGAAGAGCCTGGCTGTCGCTGGGGGCGTGGCAACCATAGACAGGGGGCGGGGTCAGGTACTGCTGCTCATCTGTGAAAAAGAAAGGAATGAAATTTGGTGTGAAAAGACTTTTATATATGCCATTCCTCTCTGTAGTATAAAGAATAATAAAGTGTAATTTATTATTTTCATTGTATTGTCTTCATTCCTTTTCAAATGTTTGTGAACATAGAATTGAGTTGTTATGGGAACGGTGATATTTTCCCCCAAATCAGCTTGCTGATGTCATTTAGGACACAGTATTACTGTTATCTGTTATCCACAAACTTAACTGTCTAGTTGAAAATAACAAGAGGCAGCCATCTTAGACAACTAGAATAACTTCTTTTAGGGCAATTAGTATCCTTCTGACATTTATCGATACAGTATATTTATTCCTCTTTCATTCCGGGTTTTGAAGCCGGGATTCTCCTGGATGGAGATGGAAGTTATGCAGATCATAATATAACTCCACATTTAACTTAAACGGTTTGGTTCTAACAACATTGTCTGAAGCATTCAAATTACTAACCAAGATTTCGAGTGAGGCTGACCTCCATTGCATGTTAGTTCCTCGGATGAATACTAAAGAATCAAACATCCACGGTTTGTCTTGGATAAATTTAGTAAACATGGAAAGAAAGTTGTGTCAATTCAATTTTCTGACTATGACCATGTTCAGACTAAAAAAAGCTCTCATACTTCCATGATCCACTACTCCTATTTTCCTGTTTAAGCTTTACAGGAGGACTAACAGATTGGTCTTCAGGGAGTAGATATTGAAGTGTGGCCTTTTCCTCACTCCAGTTATCCAAACAGTCCCTGTGTTCTCCAAGCCCATAAAGCACTCACATGGATTTCTGTATCAAGCACTAAGAACTAAAAGAGGATTAGGTCCTTTAAATTTACCAGCACTGAGGGGGTAAAAATGGGTCCCCTGGCAATATTATACATTCTTCTAACCATTACCACAGCCTGCTCCAGCTTCTCCACTGAGGAGGAGGAGGACTGTTTGCATGTTTACACTGAAAGGTGATACCTATTAAAGCGAATTGAATTTGCTACCTTGTTGTTAAATTTCTTTGCTAATGATTAGCACTGTCTGACTCTTAATCCTCAACTGCTTGGCTCTATAATTGGACTGTATTCACCCTCATTTGTAAGTTACTTTGAACGAAAGTAACTGCCATATGAAAGAAAATATATCAGAACGCTTGTAGGATTTGAAGCCTGCCAGACAAGACATGCTATACTACAGCCCTTTGAATTCTCGATTCTGATTGGTTTTCATTTTCTAGAACTGCAGCTCTGACAATATTTCAAGTTTTAATTCAAATCATACATATATATTGATGCATTTGTTCTGATACTTCCTTGTTTCTATAGTAACAGTGCCGTCAGAGGGACTTGCCTAAACTTACAGTAAATGTATTAATAGACTATAATAAATGGATTTCAGAAATGTGTTGGTGTTTAATAATAAAAAACAAATAGATGTTTAATTAACATTCATGGAAGGAGTCGCCAGTGCTTTATAGAAAAGCTGCTAAAGCTGTTCCTTGAAGTTTCCACCATGGCAATGTTTTGCGTTTTGTAGTATTCACAGTAACACACATTTTTACCTATAAGAGAACGTGGAACGACTCTTCATAGCTGCTATAATATCAGTGATAACAATAAAAAGTACAAAGCATCTTTTTTTAAATAAAAAAAAAGTCATGTTTGTAATAATTATAATAAAAATTTGTTTAAATTTTTTATTAACTATAATAATAATATAAACTGCTATGATATAAGAGGAATAAAATACTTCAGGACATGCTGTTATAAGAAAAGAATCACATTTGGGGTGGATTTGCATCAGGCTGCATCACACCAACCCCAGTGTTGATATTTTTCCTATAAGCGCACACCGTCATGTTTTATTCCTTTATTAAAAGCCAATTGGAACAGTTTTTGGAGCAGAGGGATGTAATGCATAGTTATTTTCACTGTTACAACTGAGTGATGGCACTTTTCACAACTGCAGTCATAATATATACTGTGAATAAAGCTTCTACACACTATACATACACCCTCAAGAAACACTTACAAGATTTACCGCATTTACATTAAAATTCCTTTTCATTTTAACCTCACAATGACTCATTTTTTCCTGAATATTTCTTGTCAAATATCCATCCGGTTTCCATACTGCTTATCTTACACAGGGTTGCGGGGGAGCCTGGAGCCTATCCCAGGGAAGGTGGGGGACACCCTGGATGGAGTGCCAAACCGTTGCAGGGCGCACACACACTCACACACCTACTCACACACTATGGACAATTTGGAAGGGCCAATCAGCCTCTTTGGATTGGTGGAGGAAACCAGAGTACACAGCAGGATTCGAACCCCCAGACTTGGAGGAGTGAGGCAAACGTGCTAGCCACTACCACACCATGAAACCCTCTTGTCAAATGTAGTGTAGTAAAGTATATAATAGTGGTGGCTCTAAAATGTATGTAACGTCTCATTCTGTTGCAATGTGTGGGTGTGGGTGTGTCAGGTGTACTTACCCATGGTGGACTGTGACAAAGCGTCCTCAGGTTTGAATGGGTGCGAACAAGGAAAGGGTGGCACATGGTGAACAGGAGTATGGGGAAAACTTAACGCTCCATCCACATCTGCTGTATTAGAATAAGAGAGAGAAAAAGAGTTAGCCCTATAATCTCAGTGCTCTTGTATTATATTTCTAAAGGGTTAGGGTTAGTGTTCTATAACATTTTCCACTGTCAAATGTAGTTCTGCCAACTTTTCTTTGAAGTTTGAAGCTTCTTTCATTGGCAGCAAGTAGGACAATTTCTTTTTAAAACTGTATGTCGTTACACACTTTGGTCAAAATGTCATTTTGTACATTTGTATAAAAAAAATTTTTTTTAAATGCAGGTCCACTTTCGCCAAAATACTCATCACTTCTAATGCACAATTTGGTTTTACTTCCTACTTGAGTCTGATGCTTGCCCAGAGTCTCACCAAATTATGTGCTGAGGAAGAAAGTGATTCCGGCTTCAAGATTGCTGCCACTGCTTTATATATAAAACAGTTTATCATACGGTGTCAGAAACCAATGGAAGCTCCTTCCGACACACATGAGAAAAAATTACGCAGATTTTCTTGCAGTTGTCACTTTTTGTCTCATAATCGCACACTACTGCATCTCGATATTAATTTAATATTATTGTATAGACACAATATTGTATCTCAATATTAACTGTATATTATTGTATAGATACAATATTGTATTAATTGTATTAATATTTGCGATGTTTTAACAGATAATTCGTTTACAGCTTAAGTTTACAAGTTTTCAGCCCTCCAATGCAATCTACTTTATCATCTCAAGCAGTTCTGATGGTAGTTCCAACTGCAAGGCAAATCACAGGTTTATATTAATGTTCTTGTTCTAATACGTTATCATTTCTATTTTAACAACTTACACACAGGCTTGTACTATATGGTGGACGCTCCACATAAATGGATTAAAAAACCCATGTAATTCATGATATAATAAGGTTTTCTGTGAGGAAATGTTTATTTAGGTTCAAGAGAGAGAGGAAAGAGAGGCTGGTGAGGGAGTAAATGTTTATAGCCGTTATAATGTAAGTGACAACCGGACCTAATTTGTTTCGCAGATTAATGTAACTATAGTATAAATGGATAAAACACGCAACATGTCATTCTTTAATAAATAAAAAATGCAATCGTTGTGAAATTGTTGTGTTATAACAGGAATAAAACATGTCAGGCTCACAGTTGATTCTTTTCCTATAACATCACAACCCTGTCGTGTTTTATTCCTTGTGTATAACATATTTATTCACTTGTTGCTTCCTCCATACACTATATGAAATAGATGACATGCAATTAAAATGACTAGTTTCACTTTCACCTGTACATCATCACAAAATGTACAACGTGTCAGCGTCAGCTACATGCAAATACACCTACACAAGATTTTCCAGAAATTCATACACACTAACACTAATCACACTGATACTCAACACTGATTAGATATGGAGTTGCTCTTCTGCTGTTTATCCTTGCTTTTGCCACTTGGTGCATACCCAAGCTACATGGAAGAGGATGCTTACTTTGACTGCTTCTCCCAAGGTTTCTTGAGGAAGTATTTTCCTTGTCTTTATGCAGGATCTAAAGCTGCACAGGTGGCGATAGTTAAGGGTCTCTAAATCCCCGCTTTCAGGTTTCAAACTTGACATTTCAGAGCTATGTATATATTATATATTTCCCAAGCCTCTGTGGATTAGCCTCTGTGCATTATGCTAAATTGCAAATTAATATTTCCAAACCCTAAGGCTTATTATCCTGTATGTACATGGAAAGCAGCGCAGATAAGCAAATATTATGTTCTAAAGGTGTGGGAATGTGGAGCCATCTATAAGTTAAGGAGTTAAGGAAAGTAAACTATTTTATACCACACAGTGCCGCTGAATTATTGAATCTGATTGGTCAGAAACTCTTTTTTTTTTAACGTTGTTATTTAACAACAACAACAACGAACATAAACAGTTCTCGGGTGACGTTTTCTGTAAGGAGAAGTTTATTTTACATTGATGAAATAAGACGCTTAGACGCAAAGCTGTTCCTCCAAAGTTTTGTACTGTGGAGAAAGTCTTCAAGACATAGAGCTGGGTTCTCCATTAAGCTGCATTTTTTTTTTCTTATCATCAGCTTAAAGAGAGAGAGAACTGAGGCTGTTGTGGAAACGATTGTTTATAGCTGTTATATTCAAAGTGACAATGGTAACTAACTTGTTCCAGACATTCCACGACGTTAAATGTAACAGTAAATGGATAAAAAAGAATTCCATTTTAAAAAATTGCTAATTGCTTTGGTATTTGGGGTTTGCTGTTATAGGAAAATCAAATTTGCTTCACACAACCATGTGGTTGATTATTTTCCTATAAAAGCAAGCCCTACTGTTTTTATTCCTTACTAATTAACCCATATTTGCATTATATTTCATTGTGTGTCCTGTAGTAGTTCATGTCCGACAAGTAGCCTGTATTACTTCTGACTCCACTACTCATCCATATATCATCCACGGAGTAGCTTTCAACTACATTTATATATCACAAATGAAATATTTAGGACCTGGAAATCATTAACATTGCCTGCACAGGGGTTTGATCCTGATATCTCAGTCATCTCAGTCTGCATATTAATCATTACTGCTCACTATATCACATAAATACATACTATTTGTGTAATATAGTGACATAAAGTAAAAACATAGTAAGATATAGAGAGGTGAGAGGATATATATATGTTTTGTAGTCCTTGGCCCTTTTCATGAGATTTAATCCTAGCCTGTGATTGAAGGTCACTGAAAGTTCACAGTGAAATCATAGCGATATTGACTCATTTAAACACACACTTTCTTGGCCAACAAGTCTCTAGCATTGCGTTGCCTTGGGGGGTAGGAATGGGGATCATTTATCATTGCCGTTATGCTTAAGAAAACCTGATTTCATCATTCGGTGGTGCTTTACTTTTTCTTTTAATTGTGTTCAAATATTGCACTTATAAACTGCATTTCAAAATCTGAATTAAAAGTTTCTCAATCAAAAAGCAGTAAATATCAACATTCCACCATGTTACTTAACACTCCATGTGTAGTAATATATATAAAAGTAGTGTTACTTTTTATTAATAATAAATGTAATCCCTATGAGAGTTCAAATCTGTCATTTTAAGTACTGACTGATGAATCAGTATTCAATCGTTCAGTATATTTGAAAGTAATACAGGTTTAAAAGAAGGCATGGTGTTTATAAAATTATAATATCCAGTCATCTGGGCAGTGAGATAAACTGATATTTCCTCTTCCTTGAAATTGTGTAAGTGTTTAAGTGCTAATTTTAAGGATTCTCTTATATATGCCATTTTTGAATAATGTGATTAGTTCCTTTATATTTATCTAGTTTCCTGAATAATTAACTCCTCAACAACTTGCTACTATTATACTACTATTTACTACTGATTCAGCAAGATACAAAAATGCTGCTCTGTATCCTGTTGGAGGTCTGCACAAGCATTTTGAAGGAGCTGGCATACACTTCCTCTATAGCAAAAAAATCATGCAGGTGGATAAATGAGGCTCACTTACTCTGACTCCTCGGGATTGGAGGATTTTCAGCACAGCCGCTCAGATACGGGTTGCTACTGAATCCCCTGTTCTGTCCAGATGATGGCTCATTGAATGCTCCGTACCTGTAGCCTCCGTTAAACTGCCCTGAAAAGTGCACAGTGAAGGCACCGAGGGTGCAGTGAGCGTCATCATGGGTGTCCACCGACCCCCAGCCAGGCTCCTGCTTGATGAACGAGTGTGAGGGCAGAGCTCCGTATGGAGAGCCGGGGTGAAAGTCGACGATTGGACCCCACTGAGGAGCTCCGCTGTTGGGCCCTGGAAGAGGTGGTAGAGTGGGTACAGCGGGCATGAGGGGACTCAGATCTCGCACGTCCGATCCCATCACCCCACACGACTCAGTCAGTTTAGAACAATTGACTCAAGTGCAAAACACAATGGGCAAAAATTTCTCTCTGTAACTTTTTGGAAATCTTTATAAAAGCGGTATCAAATGCTTCCCCTATGGCAAAAATCACGAAAATGTTTTCCTACAAACAAGTTTGAAGATCTGCCCAAGTCCACAGAGATGCACTAAAAATCAAAGTCCGTCATACTGAGCACTTCAGAGTGCTGCTGCTTCTTGACTCAGTTCTTCAGGCGAGAGGATCATGCGATGGAAAAGGGTTCGAGGAGGCACAAGGAGATAGAGTGGGTGAGCTAGGAGTCACCCCGATCCTTTCTAACAGTGTCTGGAGCTTGTCTGTGTGAGTCGGATGTAAAACAACCCCGGAGGAGGAGTTACAGGAGAAATGATGAGCACTTCATTAGCTTTAGTCATTCCTCTGGACACTTTCAGTGACCTGACTAATGTCAAGATTAATGTGTCTGTGGGGGTGTGTAGTTTATTACCACTAGGTAAGAAATAGTGTTTATTAGGATTGTAAGCCTTGAATGACAGGTAATTAGTAATATTAATAGTGAATAGTAGCAGGATATCTATAGACTGTTATCTTTAAAGCTGTATTAATGTAAAACCTTAAATCATCTTTAACAGGAATACAAGCGAATAATGAAAATAATAGCAACACTGGGGGGGAAAGAGCAATTGGTCTTTGTACACAAAATCTCTAAAAAAAAAAAAAAAAAAAAAAAAAAAAAACATGAAATAAATTATGATGAAAATCTCCAATGTCCGTAACTTTCACAACTTCCTCTTTTTCACTTCTCATTTCTTTTGAAGACCATCTGGTTTTCATTAATATTTTTTTTTATTTTTACAACAGTCAAAGTCAGCAAGTTTGAGAAAGCACCTAAACATTGATTTGTATTTACTATTACATGAATGGACTACTGAGACTATAATTAAAATATTTTTGGTATAATTCTATGAATATAGAGTTCACACCAGAACTGTCAAAGCTCGTGAAAGAAAAAGAAAAAAAGTCCGTTTTTATTTTGGGCTAAATCACTGTCAATTCCAGTAATATCTGTAATAACACATGCTGTCGTTTTACTTTTGGTTAATTATTGAACAGATGAACTCACAGAACGGGGCTCTTCCTTCATTAAGAACCGTAATATTGTTTTAAATGACATCTTAGTAATCATTTTCGGCTGTATGATGTATTTTGCGATTAACTTCTGCAGCTTTCTCCATATGTCGTTTGTCAGTGACATGATTCAGCTTCATGGGAAAAAGAGAAATACGTCATTAAAAGTGTCTCTGGCGCTGAAGTCGAAAAAAATACCTTGAACACACTACAAGCATGTTCACAGTCACAGAGACAAGACTGCTGTGAAACATCCCATCTGTGAGACTGTGGAATTCTCTGCAGCAGTAAACTGACTGGAAAGCATCTGAACATAACCACAAGCATCTCTTTTAATCAGCCACACCCACATCAACAATGGTGAGAAACTGACTACACAGTGGAGTGACTTACAGTGCAATTAAATAACAGCAATAAATATTTATTACACCGCTATACGATATACAATCGCCAGCCACTTTAATAGGAATACCAGTACACCTCCTTAATAATATTCAAACTAGCCTGTCAGGCACCAATCAGCAAATCATCAATGCATAAAACCATACAGATACAGGTTAAGAGCTTCAGTTAAGGTTCATATGAAACATCAGAATGGAGGGAATATGTTCACATAGTGAGCATGGGGCATCGTGAGGCTTAGTGCTTGATGTAGTTCCCATTTTTGACCGCTAGCTGCTGATATCACTCTATGGCGCTAAATGAGGTAGTGGGCATGTAGGCTCACAATTGCACAACATCTGGAAAGGTGACCAAATCAATGGAACATCGGCTTACATCTGTCCGATAGCAACCATTTTCAATCAGTGGTCACTCAAAAGAGGTAATTCATATTTCAATGGAATTGAAAATGTATGGAGATGTGAATGAGGACTTGAGGAACTGGATATCTGAAATGGTTCTATGGGAACGTGACAGCACTGACCTTGCACTCAACTCTCCATGGACTGAAGAAGAGGGGGATGGTGGTGTCAGAGAGAGTGCAGAAATGCTGAGTCTTGTTGCATCATCTGGCTTCTAACAGCAGGACAGTGGGGGAATTCTTGACTCCGGAAAAGCTGTGATTCACTGCACGTCTGTCGGGGATGCAGACTGACAGGATTTTAGCTTCAATTTCCAAATCCATCATTTCATCCGGTCTTTCATCATTACGATTTGATTAAATTTAATACAATGAAGCAAGAGCTATGTTACATGTCCTTTTTCTACCAAATTTGTCTCAAAAATTGTCAACTTTAAATCATTTAAACTCATATTACATTAAGGTAGAGCTCTTATTTGCAAAGCAGCTGAGTGTAACAAAGAAACCAGAGAAAACAAAGGGACTGAAATTAGGCTACAGATAATCTTGTCAAATTAAAAAAAAAAAAACTAGGAGCAGTAAAACAATCAGCTGAAAAAGTTATCAAATTAAAAAAGTGTAAGAAAATTATAAATTTAATGGAACAATAGACTTAATGATACAAGACATTCCAAATAACAAGAACTTAGTTAATCAGTGTATAATTTAACAATTGATATATTTCACATCAGTCATATTTGGGTAATGTTATTTGTCATTTATGTCCTCAACATTTTTCAACAATTATTCAACATAGCAATAATTCCAGTCTCAGTATTAAATGGGCATTTTAATATCTGAATTAATTTTCTTTATTTAGGTTCAAAATATGAAATGTGGTGTTCATTTAAATTAGACTGAAATCTGACCCCAGTTAGTCTTAGCGTATATAAAAATATGCTGGTCAATTGAGGGTTAGTCACTCTCTCATATTCTCAGCATGGGCCATACAGAGGTCATCTTAAATGACTCGGTTGCCTGTTAACTCTATCACCAATCGAAGAAGTGCACAATCCCATGAAGAAACCAGGTGAATGTCCAGATCATATCCATAAATAACACCACACTGAAATAATGTTTCCCAAGACTAGCATCAAACACAATAAGCTGGACAAGAGAGATTATTCAACAACGAAAAAACAACAGTTTAATTCAATCCTGAGCATCAATACAACCCAGTGAATACTGTAAGTTGTGCTACATTTACAAAGCAATCGATGTAAAAAGGAAAAGGAACCAATTCCACCATTTAAAAACAAGAAGCTGAATGTGTTAGAATTGGCCATTCACAGCCCAGACCTCAGAACAACTGAGAATCGTTTTGTTGTTGTTCACCAATGGTCTCCATCCAATCTAACAGAGCTACAGCAATAATGCCAAGAAGAGTGAACAAAAATATGCTGTATCCCAGAAGGATTCAATTCTAACAAATGTTTAATTAGCCTTGTGTAAGAAAGAAAATATATTTTGCAATTTAAAGTGTTAGACATGTGCAAAACAAATGGTAAAAATCCCAATTAAGTCCATTTCAATTCCAATACTACAAAAAGCAGAAATGTTCACGGGGCAAATACTTTTGCAAAACACTGTATATTTGTCATTTAGATACAGAAAGCATCTTTTGCACTAAAATAAATTAAAAAAATCATGGTCAATAAACTTGTGCCAAAATGAAACAACTCCACACAGTTCCTGGGGCTGATTTGTATGATACTACACATCACGCTTAAAAAAAATCCCACAGCAATATACCATCATCAACACACACGCAAGAATAGTAAGGTCAGGTCACGAGACTGATAAAAATGCCTTCTTTTCACACTTCAGAAAGAGCAGAGCATCAAAGCAAAGATAAAGAAAGTATGAACAAAAAATACACTTGTATTGGATGATATTCTGCAGATGTCTTGGCTTCCATTCAGGCAAAGAATGACTACTCTTTCTTCCTCTTCATCTTGACACATACACAACATTTACTACATTTACTGTTATGGCTGTCTCTCAAATGAGTAGGGTGTCAGAATATAGAGAAATAAATCAGCAGCAGAGAGCTCATATTTAGTCAGTTGCAGACACATAATGTCAGCATTTAACAGACTTTTCAAGAAAATGAGAGTAACTCAGTCGTTTTTAAAGACTGGGAATGCTCATAAACAGAATACAACGCAATATGTATTTGAACAAGAGTGTCCAATGTTCTGACAGCACTTGAAGCCTACAGCATCAAACAAGGTGACTGTAGCAAGGAAAAACTCTTTTAGATAACATGAGGAAGAAACTTTGATAGGAAGCAGAGTCATAAGGGAACTCATCTTCTTCTGGCTGTCACTGGATAGTGAGAATATAAATCAATTACTCTTCTACAGTTGTACACTATAGTATCAAGCAGTGCTGAGTGTGTTGGAAAGATAGTCAGTATAATTATCAAGGTCATTGTTGATTTCAGGAGTGTTTACATCTGTCTTATCCAGGTGAAGTTATCCACTGTATAATGAATGAGACTTGGGCATATTTTTTAGCAAGTGCAATCATTGAGCTGTGCAAGTGAGAACATTCAAAATCATCTAGGGAAGGGGTGTCCAATCTTATCCAGAAAGGGCCGGTGTGGGTGCAGGTTTTCATTCCAACCAAGCAGAAGCCACACCTGAGTCTACTGAAAGCCAGGCTCATCTGATTAAACAAGTGGAATCAGGTGTGGCTCCTGCTTGGTTGGAATGAAAACCTGCACCCACACCGGCCCTTTCCGGATAAGATTGGACACCCCTGATCTAGGATATCCATGTGTTACCATCCACAACAACCTCACGGCAAACTTTCGGGCTATCCATGCAGGGCCATCTTCAGCAGCAGCAAGTGATTCTCAGGTCGAGGCTCCAAGCAAATGTAGAGTACCAGGATGAGCCAGGCAGGGCCGTCTCATCAGGCAGCAGGAGTAACATGTAGTTCGACAGAGAAATGGAGAGAGGGAGAGAGAGAGAGAGAGAGAGAGAGAGAGAGACAGAACCCAGAGGATTAGGTATGCTCTTATCTTGTATTGCTTTAAGAGAATATACATTGTAAGTATCAATGTAAGTATGGTGAATCATAAAAGATGAAAAGTTTGTTTTAGGTACTGTGGTGCAAGACCATGTAATGCTTTATATGTTAATAGTAGTATTTTATCATCAATGTGACATTTTAGTGGGAGCCAATGCAGAGGAGATAGCTTTAGATCAATAGTGCTGGATGTGCATTCAGTATGCTCTAATTTTATATTAATAAGGTTACTAAAGCAAACTTTCTGAGTGTTTCTACATTTTTATTTAGCTCTGGGAACAGACACAGTCTGAATATTTTGGAACCTGAGTGACGATTCAAGATAGCTAGCAGCGATCAGTTTAGCCTGCTTGTCTGCTCCCTGGCCTCGGCTCTGAAATGTCACGGATTAATTAGGCCTGTTCTCAGACTATTCTAAATAAACCAATGGTAAGACCAGGGTGAAGACAGTAATAAAGGATAAATAGAGGATTTGTGACACTTTTTATGTATTTATGTTACAGATATGATATTCAAGTCATTTTGATTATTTGTAGATGAAAAAGTGATTTAAAAAAAACTTTATTCTATCACTGTCTTTTTCCACTGATATCATTTTTATCACTGAGAGTATCTAAACAAATGGCCTGGACCAATGGGGCATACGCTATGTGGCGAAAACGGATGTAGACATCTGACCATCACCCCCATATGTACCCATTCCAAAACCATGGGCATTAACATTAATGAAAAGTGTTAAGCTTAATGTAAATATTTACAGATTTGTTCTTAATTAAAAGACATCGATTGTCCAAGTGTGTTCTTGAGTCCACATCAGTGTTTTCTTGCCCTGATGTAATGCATGAAGTGTTACGTTTTGAGAATGGCTGAAACTAACCAGGAGACATCTGACAAAAAGATAGTAAATCTCCTCACAGATAATGGCATGCAGGGACTCAATAACAGCCACAAATCATGAGCACTTTTCCTCTGACACACTTGAGAACTTGTTCTATGACGGGGGCAAAAAACCTGCCTACACTCATGAGTTCACTGTTTTAACTCAAAAACTTTTTTTTTAAGATCAAATACCAACATCTACCAGAGCCAAAGCCTTAAAAGCGTTATTGTGTCCCTGGGGATTCTCTTCCATGCAAAATGAATGGCTTGTATCTAGGCAATAATTTGTCTGTAAGAGCAGGTGAACATGATTCAGTCCAATGAGTGGGTGCAAAGTTAGGTCAGATGAGTTATGCTAGAATATTTTCAGATTGTCCACTAAATGCTGTTTGACGAATGGAAAATATCCTGATCTCACCAAACCTTACGCCCAGTTGATCATGCCATTGTGCTGAGTCCTAAATACATTCTTTGGCTTTAATGCCTCGGTATATGCTAGTGACAACGATCTGAATTTATATAACAAAGACGTGGATATTTATAAGAAACAAAACTATGAAATATGTGTTGTGGAGGTGTCAGTTTTGGTTATATAGTTGTGCTCATAAATTTACATACCCCTTGCAGAATCTGCAAAATTTTAATAATTCAAACAAATAAGAGGGATCATAAAAATTGTACTGTCCTGAATAAGCTATTTCACATAACAGATGTTTACATATAGTCCACAAGACACAATAATAACTGAATTTACACAAAAGTTTACATACGCTTGATTGTTAATACTGTGTGTCGTTTCCTGGATGATCAACGACTGTTTTTATGCTGTGTGAGAGTTGTTCATGAGTCCCTTGTTTGTTCTGAGCAGTTAAACTGCCCACTGTTCTTCAGAAAAATCCTCCAGGTCTTCCAGGTCTTTGCTTTTCCAGCATCTTCTGCATATTTGACCCCTTTCCAACAGCAGCTATTTTCTATGTATTTGATTATATTATATTATATTGTATTATATATGTAATTTACAATCATGTTGCTTTATCTGCTCATGCAACTTTTGTTTTATCATTTGGCTTTCAGGTTATTTTCAGATAGAAACAAGTAACTAATCAATGTTACTTGTGATTGTGTTTGATTAACAAAAAGTGGTTTGGCCTATCTCTTGGTGTAAAGAAACCTTTCTGGAATCTATCATTTATAAATCACATTTATGAAAAGTCAGTACCTACAAAAAGACATTTAATATAGTCTCAAGATGTATTGTACATTAACTGTTAAGGTTTGGGGGAATTTTTTCCATTGTTGCAAAATTTCTGAGTAATATTGATTCTCAAAAAAACCACAAACACACCTCACATCAAGCTACGTGAGAAATATGGAGTAAAGAGAGGCACAGCTGTCTGATATGGACTGGGCTGGTCCTGGGAGGTGTCACATCGAAAGATTCAAGAGAACAGTATCCAACCAGCCCCAGAAACATCACAGATATTCTTTAAGAGACCCGAAAATGCAGCATAGCAGTCAAAACTGCTAAAGAAAGGTTTTTTTGGTTGTTGTTTGTCTATATTATGTTTTCCTTTTTTTCTGACAGATGTACAGCTTCATTATTGTCAGCTCAAAGCTCCAGGGTCCCCTGGTTCAGTCCTGAGTTCACATCTTCTTTCCATGTTTGTGTGGGCTTCTATAAGGTTCTCCAGTTTTGTCCCACTGTCCAAAAACGCAGACCTGCTTTGCTAAACCACCCTTAAGGGTGTGTGTGTGTGTGTGTGTGTGTGTGTGTGTGTGTGTGTGTGTGTGTGTGTGTGTGTGTGTGTGTGTGTGTGTGTGGTGTCCTGTGAAGAACTGGTGTCCCATCTGGAGTGCATTCTCTCACCTGTTGAGACCCTAACCAGGATAAAGCAGTTCCTGAAGATAAGTGAATGAATATTTTTTACCGCAAGTATACTGGGTTAGTTTTAATATGTTAATATAAATTATTGCAAACTGACAAAGGCATGTATTTATTATTTTGAAAAGCGAGGTGTCCTCAGACATTTGATGGGCAGGTAAGTAGCTTAGACCTTATTACCAAACTATTATTATTATTATTATTATTATTATTATTATTATTATTATTATTATTGTTGTTGTTATTATTATTATTATTATTCAAAGCCATTTACAGTAAGTAAGCAAATAAATAAATAAATAAATAAATAAAAATAAAAATAAAAACTGCTGAGTTAATAACTTTTTTAAGTTTCCATTATATTTTGGTCTTCTGTTTTTACCAGGTATTACTGCAAATGAGGGTCTGTTTTAACATTTTCTATAACATTTAAATAAATGATAAATAAAATATCATTTAAAAAGTTTTAAAAGTAAAAAAAAGAGAGAGAGAGAGAGAGAGAGAGAGAGAGAGAGAGAGAGAGAGAGAGAGAGAACATTGTAACATTTTGAAACATTTTTTCAAATTGAAATTGTTAGGATACAAGTTCTCTAAGTCCTGCTTAAATCTCAAGGTATCTCTAGAATATACTGTTCTAAATATTGTGCATACATAAATATTAGCTACTGATTATAGAACTATATCATATGAACATCTGTTTGTAACTATGCATAAAAGAGAAGTGTGTGGCAGAAACAATGTGTCACGTCTTTACTTTATGAAGCAAGGGTGGTTCCTTTAGTCACTAATGGACTAGTCACTATGAGAATTTATTATTAGGAAGACTGCAGGGAACATTCCAGGAAAGTTATAACACATCATCTGATCAACAACACCCATTCCAGCTTTACAGTAACTTTCACACCCCCACTCATGTTACTATCCCTCCAGCACATTCAGTTGAATCTCCAGACACTATAAGTTCACTTCGCTGGAAGTTTCCGATATGCTGCACTGTTAGAGTTACTAATGAAGCAAAAATTCACAGACCTAAACAACTGACCCTTATATAATGTATAGTACATTGTGTTTGAAAACCACAGCAGCATTCCTGCACCTGATATATCAGCAGCACACACCATGTCACTTCCAGTGTAGCAGTTAGCGATGGTACTAGCTTAACTACATTTTTAATAGCACGTCTGTTTAGTAGCTGAGCTATTTTCAAAATAATGCAGCTTTTCCAGTAACAAACTACTTTTTAACCCAGTAGCTGTGTTGTTTTGTCACACTAAACCACTATTTCTTGCAATTTGCAAAC
Source organism: Ictalurus punctatus (assembly GCF_001660625.3). Taxonomy (NCBI): domain Eukaryota; kingdom Metazoa; phylum Chordata; class Actinopteri; order Siluriformes; family Ictaluridae; genus Ictalurus; species Ictalurus punctatus. Next base: position 7,447,438 of record NC_071284.1, read on the forward strand.
TATTGTATCCATCACAAACCAAGTACCGTATTTCTAGTTAGTGTAGAACCTTGATTTGTGTGCATGCATTGGTACAAACCTGTCTGAGAATAAAAGGATCGTGCTACAGCTACAAAGGATGCATTCTACTAGTGATGAAAATCTGATTATCAGAAATCCATTCACATGGATTCACATTGCGTTAGATACACTTCTGTTTGTAAGCTATGAATCTGTAAATGAAAATACTGTTAACTTCCAATATATATATACATACATACATTATATATACAGTGAGGGAAAAAAGTATTTGATCCCCTGCTGATTTTGTACGTTTGCCCACTGACAAAGAAATGATCATTCTATAATTTTAATGGTAGATTTATTTGAACAGTGAGAGACAGAATAACAACAAGAAAATCCAGAAAAACGCATGTCAAAAATGTTATAAATTGATTTGCATTTTAATGAGGGAAATAAGTATTTGACCCCTCTGCAAAACATGACTTAGTACTTGGTGGCAAAACCCTTGTTAGCAATCACAGAGGTCAGACGTTTCTTGTAGTTGGCCACCAGGTTTGCACACATCTCAGGAGGGATTTTGTCCCACTCCTCTTTGCAGATCTTCTCCAAGTCATTAAGGTTTCGAGGCTGACGTTTGGCAACTCGAACCTTCAGCTCCCACCACAGATTTTCTATGGGATTAAGGTCTGGAGACTGGCTAGGCCACTCCAGGACCTTAATGTGCTTCTTCTTGAGCCACTCCTTTGTTGCCTTGGCCGTGTGTTTGAGTCATTGTCATGCTGGAATACCCATCAACGACCCATTTTCAATGCCCTGGCTGAGGGAAGGAGGTTCTCACCCAAGATTTGACGGTACATGGCCCTGTCCATCGTCCCTTTGATGCGGTGAAGTTGTCCTGTCCCCTTAGCAGAAAAACACCCCCAAAGCATAATGTTTCCACCTCCATGTTTGACGGTGGGGATGGTGTTCTTGGGGTCGTAGGCAACATTCCTCCTCCTCCTCCAAACACGGCGAATTGAGTTGATGCCAAAGAGCTCCATTTTGGTCTCATCTGACCTCAACACTTTCACCCAGTTGTCCTCTGAATCATTCAGATGTTCACTGGCAAACTTCAGACGGGCATGTGTATGTGCTTTCTTGAGCAGGGGGACCTTGCGGGCGCTGCAGGATTTCAGTCCTTCACGGCGTAGTGTGTTACCAATTGTTTTCTTGGTGACTATGGTCCCAGCTGCCTTGAGATCATTGACAAAATTCTCCTGTGTAGTTCTGGGCTGATTCCTCACTGTTCTCATGATCAATGCAACTCCACGAGGTGAGATCTTGCATGGAGCCCCAGGCCGAGGGAGATTGACAGTTCTTTTGTGTATCTTCCATTTGCGAATAATCGCACCAACTCTTGTCACCTTCTCACCAAGCTGCTTGGCAATGGTCTTGTAGCCCATTCCAGACTTGTGCAGGTCTACACTCTTGTCCCTGACATCCTTGGAGAGCTCTTTGGTCTTGGCCATGGTGGAGAGTTTGGAATCTGATTGATTGATTGCTTCTGTGGACAGGTGTCTTTTATACAGGTAACAAACTGAGATTAGGAGCACTCCTTTTAAGAGTATTCTCCTAATCTCAGCTCGTTACCTGTATAAAAGACACCTGGGAGCCAGAAATCTTTCTGATTGAGAGGGGATCAAATACTTATTTCCCTCATTAAAATGCAAATCAATTTATAACATTTTTGACATGCGCTTTTCTGGATTTTCTTGTTGTTATTCTGTCTCTCACTGTTCAAATAAGTCTACCATTAAAATTATAGACTGATCATTTCTTTGTCAGTGGGCAAACGTACAAAATCAGCAGGGGATCAAATACTATTTTCTCTCACTGTGTATATACATATATATATATATATATATATATATATATATATATATATATATATATATATAGGTAGTTTTCTGTAATTCAGCCACAACAGTACCTGATGGGTTTTCCCAGACCGCCTCACATATATCATATTAGTACTGCTCACCTGGACAGAATATAAGGGTTAAACATATATTTGTCATTTGGACACTCAGAAAGGATATTTGCATGTACTTATTTAGACCACAATCCAATCCATGCACAAAACCAATTACACATTCAGGCTCACACAGCCAGTCTTCACTATATGAAGTATTGGTTTAGTATCCAGCCACCTTGGGCATGAGGAGCTCACTGAAGTGAGGCGCTTAGTGATGAGGTCACTGACCTGACTGATGGATGAGGACAGGAGATTGAGAGGGTGGGAGAGTGAGAAGGTTTAGAGGATGGTGGGTAAGTGTGTGGAGGTAATGTTGACTCTAGCTGAGCCAAAGGAAATGTTTTAAATGTAAAATACAGTAAGTGTTTTGACCAACTTAATTTATTTCTTGTTTCTTGCATTCTCTTTGCTAAGATACAAAACAAAACCACAAGAATCTGTTAACAATGTTATAAAGATCTGTAAGAGCCAGATTTTTTATTTTTTTATTTTTGGAAGAGATTCTACCATGATTTCTGAATTGGATACATAGGAGCGTTTGGTACCAGGCACATCGGTGCTGCTAGGAGAATGATGTAGTGTAGCTGGCCTGCATGCTTTGTGGATGAATTATAACAGTTCTACTTCAACATTAAATCAGTCCTTATCATCCTAGCCACTAAAACAATGTTTTCAATGCTAGTTAAAGGTATTTAAAATTATATATTTTTTTCATAATTAAAACACTTCATGTGGAGTTTTATAAACTCCAGCCAACAAAAAGAAGAGTGATTCCTGCTAGGATATTAGGCCAAGGTTTGTTATATGTGCCCTTCTTGGTTACTCTTGGAAACTGGTACAACAAAGTGACTTCTACAGATGATGGTAGTCTGTACAGGATGTTCGTTTTTCATACAGATCTATGATTCACATGATTTTGCAACACTTCCTAGTGGGTAAATGATCATGGTTTTGTATCCGAATCTTGAGTCATCTTTTTTGAAATTTGCATAGTTAAGCTCTTTAGGGTGTCATCTGGCTTGCTGCCACTTACTGCCAATAAATATTGATGGGTAATTTTTCATCTGTAATTAATTTTTTAGTAATTATTGGCAAAAAATATTTTTTGCCATTTCATTTAACCTGTTGGATAAGACTCTGTGGAGCAAAATGCTACAAACATGATCTGATTTAAGCCCGAGTTTGTGTTATGCTCAGTGTGGAGTTTTGAATCTTATTAATGGGGTTTTTTTCTTTGTTAAAACACATGCTGGTAGGTTAATTGGCTACTCTAAGTTGCCCTGTGATGTACTGAAATTTAATGCAGGGGTTATTCTTGCCTTATGTCCACTGTTCCTGGAATAAGCTCTGAATCCATCACAACCCTGACCAAGATAAAGCAGTTACTATTATATATGAATCTATGAATACTTGAATCATGCAGTGTCACTCACTCACTTATGTATTTACACTCAACGTTCATACGAACACTTTTATACCTGCTCATTCATGCAATTACACAATTAATTGACTGTGGCATGGTTATTGGTGCCACACAGGCTGGTTTGAGTATTTCAGAAATTGCTGATTTTCTAGGATTTTCACACACGACACGTTGAAGAGTTTACACAGATTGGTGCGAAAAACAAAAAACATCCAACAAACAGTGGTTCTGGCGGTAGAAATGCCTTATTAATGAGAGAGGTCTGAGGAGAACAGCCAAACTAGTTTAAACTGACAGGAAGGTTACAGCAACTCAAATAAACACTCTTTACAACCGTGGTGAGCAAAAAAGCATCTCAGAAAGCACAACACATAGAAACATGGCATGAACTGTCTACAACAGCAGAAGATCACACTGGGTTCCACTCCTGTCAGCCACGAACAGGACTCTGAAGCCACAGCAAGCACAGGCTCACCAAAACTGGAGAGCTGAAGATTGGAAAAACCTTGTCTGATCTTTGTCCAATCTGTATCTGGATGATTCTGTGCATTGCACTGCTGCAGCATGATAACTGCATGAATGAGAAGGTGTACGGGCGTTCCTAATAAAGTGACCTGTGAGCGTATACTCTGATAAAAGCATTACATGTTGCTTTAAGACAGTCACCCGGAAGTACATGAGCGTCGCCGGCGTGTTGCTAAGTTCTTTTTCCGGTCGCTGGAGCCTCGCAGTGAGCGTGTGGAATTAATCTGCGCTTCACAAAACATGAGTGTTCCGGCTTTTATCGACATTACTGAGGAGGATCAGGTATCACTTATACTATTTAATATAATATACATGTGTGCATTAGCCGTTTATATTGTATTGAGCTTTATTATGGTTGGTCAAAGCATTAGCAACCAGGTCTTGGTGAGCTCTGAGCTTAGCAATGGACCAATTACAAATCGCTCCCTACGTTCTGTAAGTGTGCACTACTAGGGGAGTGGAATAATGCTTTCCTCCCTCTGTCTAGTGCACTATTTATCCTGGAAGGCTGAGTTTGGGAGTCAACCGGGGTTCTTGAGCTAGAAAGCTGTTATAGCCCACTCCTGCTAGTTTAATCAGTTTCCTCGTTTTATTGAAGCTTTAGATTAATTTGTGAACTAAGTTAAAATTCTGCTTTGTTATTTAAGGCAAAGTTAACCTTTTTTATATTATGTGTACTATTTTAATAAAATAGAAATGAACTTATTCCCGTGTAAACACCAAGCATTCTTTTAATAATATTATTATTTCTGTTTATTTTGTCAGTGTTGTGTAACATTTGAATAATAAAACTCTCAAAAGAAATACATTATTAAGGTTTTTATTTACTCATAAGTTAGTTTGATTGCTTGTCATCACCAGCTGTGGTAAACAAGTGACTGTACTGTGAAACAACACACATTTGTTTTTGATGAAAGTTATTATACGTATAATTATATGTATTTCTTTGGTTAATCTTCATAAGGTTGAAGGTGAAAAAGCATTTACTGTATTATAGCAGTAGTGGTGTTGGAAAAAAATAGTACAAAAGTGTCTTGGACATCCATTTACAGGTGCATCTCAAAAAATGTGAATATCGTGGAACAGTTCGTTTTTTCC